>NC_056735.1:1189586631-1189886631 GCF_019279795.1 Protopterus annectens | reverse complement strand
CATGGCTAAAAAGTACATGCATTCCAACAATGTTCACATGTGGGTACCCCAAACCCATCACTGGAAGATATGATCCTTGACACCTAACATTCCTTTAGAGTACATGGCTCCTACATTCACTTTCCATGAACCAGCCACACCTTGTAATTTTGCAGTCAGTTATAACCGTACCTCACCACCTAAGTGATTATAACTGTACCCTGCCATCCACTATCCAGTGTAGGTGTGTTGATGTCTGATGCACAGTATGACTAGACCGTCTACTGTGCATCATTGCCTGACTGTTACAAACAGCATAACTTTATTCTGTGCTGTCTTTCTCATGGCCCATAGCTGTGGACCAGATGCTGCACCATTCTTGGTTTTGCAGTGTATTGCACTTGCACCCTGTGATAGCTTGCCTGCATCTGTGTCCCTCACTTGTTTCCAGTGTATCTCCTCTCTGCCTTGCTACTGTTAATGCATCAGTTAAGGACTGTCTTGGCATGGTGTTTTTGGACTGCTGTACCTGCTTATGTAGGACCATGATGTGCAGCATGGCACACACTACAAATACTTTGCTGCATAGCTCTGGGCTATAAGATATTCCTTGTTTTAACATGGGCTATGTTGTATCACATTTCCATAATCATCTATGGATTAGGAATGAAGGTCATCAAGAGCATATCTAGCATTTCCTGCACAACATACAAGATACAGAATTATATACATTATGCAATCAGCATGCATGCTACCTCTATGCATAGGTCATTCTGTCTAGTGTGTGTGTGTGTGTGTGTGTGTGTGTGTGTGTGTGTGTGTGTGTGTGTGTGTGTGTGTGTGTGTGTGTGTGTGTATCTACTAACAGACTGACTCTGTAACTCTTGGTATAGGTTGGACATGTCATGCATCATATTGGTGTATCATGTGAACTGCTCAGATAAAGTATGGACACATTATTATTTATTTTATTTTATTTATTTTACATTTGTTAACCGGGCTAGTCTGGCTGGATACATGTCCATTTTCAGCAGAGGCCCGAGGAGAAAAGCTCCACTATCAGAATAAGACAATACAGTTTACGAAAACATTACTAAATTAATACTAACCAAATTTACTGAGACAATATACAGTTTACCTGTCTATTACAGACCACCTGTTCATTCAGGGAAGGATAGCCCTTCTGCCCCCCTGATTTATATTTGATTGCCATCAACCTACATATTGCCGCTACCAGTGCTGTTTCACACAACCCCTGCCCAAACTGTGTATGATTCCCATTCTATTGACACATTTCTTCTGTAGTTCAATACAGTGTTCTCCAAGGAGACAGTTGTTAAATTATCACAGTTTGCATGGGTTTCCTGCCTAATGCAATATTGGAGAAAAAGATGTAACTTTTTAAAACTATTGTATCACTAGAATTTGTAAGAGATAGATTCAAGTCCCGGAACACTTCTCAAGCTCTTATTGCAAGAATTATGTACTAAGCTAAAATTAATGGTGGGTACAATGGCCCAGAATCAGGGACAGATTTTAAATGTTGATTGAATAAACTTAGAAAGTTGATAGAATAATGAATTTTGCATTAATGTGCATTTTCCGAGGGATATAAAGCCTGAAATTCAAATGTCTGTTGTTATTTAGTAATGTCAATCCTCAATGAATTGCCGAAAAAAAAACACAAATTTTAAGAGGAACAAACTAAAAATGTTGTGTCTTTCGGCTTTTTCCCGGTTAGGGGTTGCCACAGTGAAACTCCGGTCTGCTAATGATTCGCAGTAGTTTTTTACATGCCAAGTTGCCGGCCCTGATGCACAACCTTCAACGAAAGTACACCCATTCCCGCATGTCTCCACACAGAAGATGCTCTAGCTGAGAATCGAACAGGACAACGTCTTACTGTGAGGTGACAACGCTACTGCAGCACCACCACCGCAGTCAGGAACAAACTAAAAATATGCGTCAAAAATGGACATTCTGTGAAAATCTGAACAGTAAAGAGGCAGCCATTGACAAGCCAGTTAGTAAAACAGTAAAATCACTTTAACATTTTTAGAAGACTACTAGATCTCATTTGAGGCATGCCTTGTCTAGCTCATAAATTGTTTAGTTCTACATCTTCAAACAGAAAATAATCAGTGTGTGCCAGTTTTGTGTTCCAATTACCAGTCACATGTATGTGGTGAATGGAGCTAGAAAATTGTTGGCTGCATTGCAGTGCTTTTAATATACAAAAAAAAGTTAATATACCATCATGTAAAATATAATTTACCATACAATGTATTTAATATATATACACATTACATGCATCATATGTAAGTTCTAATTTTACACTTTAGTGATTTCAAATGGAGGTTTTATAAAAATAAAAAAAAACAAATCCCAAGACATGTATGCCATAGCTGCAAATCACATTCAGAACATTTGCATTTAAAGCTACTCAAATCACTTGTAAATATTTTATTTTGCAACAATATGGAGACATGTAAACCAAGATGGTTTTGTGAATCGATCTTTTGGGTGCTTCTATTCATCAATACAAAAGAATGTATGCTTTGGAGAGATGATTGCTAAAAAAATCATGAGTCTAGGAGCCCCATGGCATGTACGTAAACTCACAGTAAAATGTCCAGTGCTACATCTTCATGGCTATGTAGAAGATAACATATGAGTGTACTGCAAGCTTTAAATGAATTTTGTTATAACTAGTCTTGTAAATGAACAAATGAACAAGTCGTTCCTTCTTTCCTCTCCTTTGGGGTGCCTTCAAACACTGAATGTGCTACTCAAGCCCTGATAACTGATATCAGAATCAGGAGGCTTTCTTGTGTACCACTTGGCTTTCAGTCTCTACTGTCAGTTTTAGGGCTTTAACAGTGCCGATACTATAACTACATATTTGATACCATGCCTACAAAATAACAGAATGAATTAGTTGTGCATTTACTTTTGTTTAAAAATTTTAAATGATCCATTGTAACTCTCTCTCATGGCATATCAGGCAAAGGTATGTTCTGGGATGCTCAAGTGTTGTATGTCCGGTATAAGGACGTGAGCGCTTGAACCGGGTGCAATTTGGTCATTTGTGAACCAGAAGCAAGGAGTTTCTGATGATGAGTATGTCATGTTAACTTTTGCTATCTTTCATTATATGAAGACTCCTCTGAAAGTAGTGACATGAAAGTAACACTCCCACAGCTATGGATGAGAATCCTGTGCAAACTAAGGTGGCAGTAAGGGTTGTAGTGCAGTGACCAGCCATATTACAATATACCATGAAATACAGATCCTGCATACTGTGAAATACAGGCTGTATGCTTATCTTAAACAGCACTGTGTGAGGTTTATACAAGGCAAGGCATCATGGCCACAGCGCAGGTTTTCAGGGAGTGTTAACATGCATATTTGTGAGACTGGCATAAGGATATGACAACTGTCAATCAGTTCCATTTGCTATGCAGTACTATGGCAGAGGAAATATGGGTTTGGAGAATTAGTAAACCCTACTGGATACTCAATGTTCCAAAAAGGTGAAATAATGTATGAGGACAGGGAAGTAAAAAAAATAATTGCAACTTTTCATGGCACTAAGTCTGTGTCTCATGACTGAACCCTTTTACTGTAGGCACCATCTGCTTTCTGCTAATTAGACATGGCTCTTAAAAAGCCATGGGAAGCAGTAAAAAAAAAAAACAGTACTAATGCAAGTAACTGCAGCAACCCTTACAAGGACATGTGTGTGCGTGTGCAGTTGTGTGTGCACATCTGAATTTCTGTATATGTTTGAGTGAATGTGCATTTGTATTGATGTGTGTGCGTGTGTGTGTGTGTGTGTGTGTGTGTGTGTGTGTGTGTGTGTGTGTGTGTGTGTGCACGCGCGTGCTTGTATGTGTGTGTAGACATTATTAAATTCTCATATAACCTGATGGGTCTACTTCAAATACCCAAACGCCATAAACGCTGAAGATGACATGGACGAGATGAGAATAACAGACGTTAAAATGCTGAACCAATTAAGTATTCCCAGGGCAAGTAAACACTTGCCCAACATGGAGAATTATTCCCATTCTCCACCATAGTACAATCCCGAGTTGTTTTATATATATATATATATATATATATATATATATATATATAAATATTTGGGGGCTGCAGGTGTAGGAGGAGTAGCCTCCCCATCTAGGTGGGTTTCAGGTAGTACAGTGGGTTGTACTGTAGTGTTGAGCAAGTGTTTTCTTGCTCTGGGAATACTTATGTGGTTCGGCATTTTAATTTTCATTATTTTCGTCTCACCCATGTCATCTTTGACAGTTTTGGCTTTCAGGTATTTGAAGTATACCCATAACCTGATATAACGTATAACTTGGACATAAAATACATAATCTGACAGCAATTACATACCCTCATTCCTCTTGCATTGCATTAATTTTTCACCATCACTTATTCTGCATTATTTCCAGCTTTGCTTTGCTTTAACCCCTTTTTCATTTTACCCATTCATGTTATTCTTCACTGCCCCTTACACATAATGTTAGCCTTTTCTTCTTTCTTCTTGCACATGCTACTGATGTATAACTATTTTAGTTATGCCAAATGACATGTGTGTTTGTCCTCTGAAATGCACCTATAAATATATATATATATATAATTATATAAATATATATGTGGTGATATATATGTGGTATCCAAGAATTTCCCAAATTTGTCAAGAATATAATCCTTACACTTGTTTTCTTTCTAAGTTGTATCCCTTTCATTCACACACACACACACACACACACACACACACACACACACACACACACACACACACACACACACACACACGTGTATTTGAAATCCTCTAAACTGTTTCCTATTGGTACTGTTTAACTTTAATTATATTTACTGTAAAATGGTTATTTAATTGGCCTAAGTCATGGCTGAAAACTGTCCTAGGACCTGCCCATCTAGCCAGTAAACAAATATGAATAGATTTAAATAAATAAAATAAAGTGATAAAATTGTTACAAAACAAGTTAAACGGTTTAATAAATAGCTTATTTTCTGAGCACAACAATCATTCCTAGAGTGAGTATTACAAAGAAATAACGGACCTTCCAGGGCTGAACAGGCAGTATTTCCTTGTAATGTTTACCCTTTTGGCATTATTGTTTGCTTATTTCCTTCCACAATACCAGAAGCACACATTCCATGAGTGACATTTACCTGTGTATTGCGTAGCTATACTTTATGAAGCAAAAAGTAGCTATACTTTATGCCACTGAGCAATTCTATGGAGTGCAGACCATAAAACAGTACTGTTTAGTATAGCAATGGCTGTATTACTGCAGACATACTGTCAAGGATGTATTTACTTTGTTCAGCTTTAGCCACACAGAATGGACACTGTTAATGGTTAGTCTATAGCATAGGCTTCTATGTCACAGAGGTTTTATTTAATTGTTTTAGACATCAGCAGACATTTTACATGTAGAATAACTCTTGAACTGTACCACCGTAGATTGTTTTGCATTCCTACTTACAAAAAGCAGAGGTATTTTGTTTCAAGGTACTGTAACTAATATGGCATATTCAGAACTAGGCTGACACCTAACATATGCGTCTTTATGGATCACAGGCCAGTAAACGTTGTGAAATAGACACCCTGGCATGGGTGTGATCCCTTTGTGACCAACCAGTGGCAATAATAACATCTGTGCAACAGCAATGACTTTCTATATTTTTATTTTGATGCTCGTGTTTCCTCATTACACATATGTCAGAATTAAGATTAAATTCACACAGTAGCTCATGTTTCAAATCAAGTTTCTCCTCTGTTTATTTTAACCCATTATGTTAATCTAACTGTGGCATTTTTAAAATGATCTCTGTCTAACCTTTACCTCTCAGTGCAATGATCAGCTCAGGCTAGAAAAGGTGTCATCGGCTCTAAGCCACAGACAACCACAGCAGTCAACCAACCAACCCACCAGCACTTATTTCACTTGTTTCCAGTTTACAATATCTTGAGCATATACTGACTGGGTATGAAGTAGAGTTTACTATAATTTACCTCATGACAATCATAGCAACTACTGATTGGTCCAATGTAATCCTACTTGCAAGCTATAATTGCCTGACAGTGTTCCACTGCTAGGGATTGTGCTGCTAGAAAGAACATTAATTCAGTTAAAAAAAGGAAAAATAAGAGCAGGGTCATTAAACCTGAGAGGATGAAATGTTGGTAGCTACATAAATGGACCCAATTCCAAAAGACTTCCTCTCAGTGTAAGCGATTTACTCCAGTGAAAGCCTGCCCCAATTTCAGAAGACTTGCTCTCAGTGTAAGTGATATACTCCATTGAAAGCCTGCCCTAATTCCAAAAGCCAGATGTCTGGTGTCTAGGCCATGATTTAAAACTCAGTGCCAAGAAGTATATAATAGTACCATCTGGGAAGTCAGTCACCCTAGGAAATGACCTCATTGACAACACACCCTTAACAGTAGAACCAATAGTCAGGAATTTGTGTACGTATGTAGATAGTAACCTGGCTTTCAACCAACATATGTCTAAGAAAGTAAGAAAATCATTCTGTATTGCTCAACTTAGAAGCAAGGGAAGGCATCTAGGTCCAAGGAAGTCATCGTTCCACTGTATTCAGCCATCATCAGGCCCATGATTGAGTATAATGCCCTGTTTAGTGTGTAGCTAACTAGGCACATACAAAACCTGAAATGTCCACAGAGGTTCCTCACAAAAAGAATACAAGACGTAAACAGCATGCCTTATGCAGATTCCCTGAAAGCCATATCTATGTACTCCATTTCCTACAGACTGTTGAGAGGCAATCTATGCCTGGCATGCAAGGCATCCTTGGATCCCACTCTGATGGACCCTTTGCATATCCACATAATGAGCAGCATCAGAATAACTTGGTCTGGGGATTTAAACTTTGCTTGTGACATAAATAGGACATGTTGGAGCAACAGGTGTGTGTCTCAAAGAAATCCTCTGGAACAGGTTTCCCATCCATGTGAAGCAGATCTCTTCCTTAACCCTATTCAATAAAAACCTGGACCAGTGGATGTAAAATCAGAAATACACCCCATGAATAGCTCCTGTGTCTCCAATGGACAGAGGCATGCTGTAAATCTTGCAACAGCTTACATATAACCATTAAAGTAACATCTAAGGCACATAAACTTGAGGGATACATTTGGGATGCTTGGCTAGGTTTATAAAGGCCCCAGTGGTCCTTAGCCTAGTGTACACCTATGAACCTATGAAGAGACAACAACACAATATACTCCATTGAAAGCCTGCCCTAATTCCAAAAGCCAGATGTCTGGTGTCTAGGCCATGATTTAAAACTCAGTGCCAGGAAGTATATAATAGTACCATCTGGGAAGTCAGTCACCCTAGGAAATGACCTCATTGACAACACACCCTTAACAGTAGAACCAATAGTCAGGAATTTGTGTACGTATGTAGATAGTAACCTGGCTTTCAACCAACATACGTCTAAGAAAGTAAGGAAATCATTCTGTATTGCTCAACTTAGAAGCAAGAGAAGGCATCTAGGTCCAAGGAAGTCATTGTTCCACTGTATTCAGCCATCATCAGGCCCATGATTGAGTATAATGCCCTGTTTAGTGTGTAGCTAACTAGGCACATACAAAACCTGAAATGTCCACAGAGGTTCCTCACAAAAAGAATACAAGACGTAAATAGCATGCCTTATGCAGATTCCCTGAAAGCCATATCTATGCACTCCATTTCCTACAGACTGCTGAGAGGCAATCTATGCCTGGCATGCAAGGCATCCTTGGATCCCACTCTGATGGACCCTTTGCATATCCACATAATGAGCAGCATCACAATAACTTGGTCTGGGGATTTAAACTTTGCTTGTGACATAAATAGGACATGTTGGAGCAACAGGTGTGTGTCTCAAACAAATCCTCTGGAACAGGTTTCCCATCCATGTGAAGCAGATCTCTTCCTTAACCCTATTCAAGAAAAACCTGGACCAGTGGATGGAAAATCAGAAATACACCCCATGAATAGCTCCTGTGTCTCCAATGGACAGAGGCATGCTGTAAATCTTGCAACAGCTTACATATAACCATTAAAATAACATCTAAGGCACATAAACTTGAGGGATACATTTGGGATGCTTGGCTAGGTTTATAAAGGCCCCATTGGTCCTTAGCCTAGTGTACACCTATGAACCTATGAAGAGACAACTTCTTCCATTCCCTTTGAATATGAATTTTTTTCTGTACTTAAAACAAACTGAAGGGTATGTGAATATTGGAATTTATACCACTAAAGCAAGGACTGAAATCCAAACATTTTATGTTTCAAAAAATAAATAAATAAACAGCTGCGAGAAATGGGGGCATGCTTATTTATGTAGTTGCTGTACTATGCCATGCGACTGCATGCATCCCTGACCACTAGAATGTCTGAAAAATACAACAGTACAATGCTACCTGTTGGTTTAATGTTTTAGATTGATTTGTTTACGTCCTTAAACCAAGGCCCCTTACAATATAAAACATGAAAAAGAAAAACTAGTATGACAGTTACAAAGCAGTTTTCCTACCCTTTGTTAAGAGTAAAATGGAAAAAGTATTAACTTATCTAGTTCAATTGCTTGTTGATGAACTCACTAATCGGTGTTCCTCATGTGGAATCAGTTTCAATGTGGTTTTTATTTATGTGCTGGCAGGGAATCAAATTCTGAGGGCTTCTCATTTTCCCATGGTTGTACACCCCTGGAGTTTATATAAATAAATATGTGGGATGAGTTGTCCTTGACAAAAAAAAAAAAAAAAAAAAACAAAAACCAAAGAAATGTTGTTTTACATTTTAGCAAGATAAAACTTTGACTAGTGTGTTATATTAAAGGACCCTACTAGCAGTTAGGTCACATTATGTAAAAACAATACCTTAAAATTCAACAATGCCAAGTCAGTACAATTCCTAGATAGGTGGATAATGCCATCATAATGCAACATTCCATTTAGTATCCTGGCTGCATAATTCTGCAACACACTACACGTGTGCAACGTACAGGACATTGTAGTAATTAAGGTGGAATTATACCATTGCATGCATCTTTGTCTGATCTTACAATCAATTGCTTAATTCATGAAATATTCTTGAGATGAAAATATGAGGATTTTATAGTCACTGATACCTGGTCTTTCAGTGTCAGCCTACTGTCCAGCAACAACAAATATAGTACACCCATGGGATAAATGTCGCCTTCCTTCAACTTCAACTTGTCTGCTGTTTGACTTTGAGCAAGCATAACTTAAGCATCCCGTGCTCCCATGCTGAGTCTGAAAAAGATCCATGTGGCTCAGTGCTCTACCCTGGTTAACAAATACAAGCAAACAAACAATGAAATAAATAAATACAAATGAGCATACATATTTACTGTTCCCATAAAAATAATTTGGAACAAACAGAGAAGGTGGAAAAACCTAACCATGATATGCAGTAGCATCTCCTCAGGCTTCTCTTGTTTAAAATTCAGTGACATTGACTTAATCAATTTATAATGGAATTCAGGGAGTTCTGCAAGATGTCTAAATCCAGAATAGGTTTCTGGGAAAAGGAGAGAAACAGCTGAAAAACATCAGTGTAACAATGACAATGTACACCTCTACTCACTAATACCTTTCTAAGTTAAACCATTTGCATTGAGAAACAATGGCACCATGATCAAACCATGTGGAGTCCATTGGGTCAGGGAAATTTACAAAAAGTGTCTCAGTCAGATTCCACTAGAAAAAGATATCCTACTAGGGAATAGGCACGTTAAATGAGAACTAAATCCATAAGTCCATAGTGGTTCTACAGTGACATGCTATGCCCAGAGATCTAGCATGATTAACACAGAATACAACCTATATTCCTTCCCTTAGTTTATCACTATAGCTGTCAGAATGTTATTCTACCAGTGTAGATTGACAGCTGCCATAAAAATCCAACAGTTTCAAAAGGCTAAAGAAGTGGTGGCTTCTGACAATGGTATAAAAGACAAATATGACACATTTTATGCTCTTTCATAATAGGTTTGTTAAGTTGATGGGCCTGTAGTTATTAGGGTGTGATCTAGAGCCACCCTTTTGTAAGAGCATCACTACAGCCATTTTACAAACTTCAGGAGCATAGCCTGTGGACTTGATTACGTTAAAGAGGTTTAGGAGGGCTCAGACAGGGGCTCTTTCACACTGTTTATTATGCAGCAGGTATATAGTTCCAGCCCATGGATATAATATGATTGGCCTTGGAAAGTGAGGTTAAGACCTGCTCTATGGCAATCACAGGAGGGGGCAGGGACTCAGGGAATCAGTGGAACTTCAGTAACTGTAGTTAATATGAAGTTAGCACCAAATTATTCTGCTAGTATATTAATTATAGCCTTATAAGTAGCTAAGAACATTGTTTGGTATTATCTTCTTAGTTTTCTAATGTAGTTAAATGATTTGTAATTACCTTTAGTTTCAGCTGTTATGTTCAATTCATGTTTAGCTCCTGACATCCTGAGGATATTTTTCAGTTCTTTCCTGATTTGTTGTGACTTATAAATTAGTTATACTGTAGAACAATGGATTTTATATAAGGGCAGTTTCAGAATATTAAGTGATGTGGATACACAAGCAACCAGATATACCTGTTGCTTGTTAACCATCTCAACATTTTTTCTTACTGCTTGTAATCCAGTGGTTTTTTTTTTGGTTGTTTTTGTTTAGACAGATAACTAAACAGGTAGATATATTCCAAGGCCAAAGCTACCACAATCTTGGGACTCAACAATGTGCCTGGTTGGCTAATAAATATTGCCAAAACACTTCCTGTCTGAGCCTCTCCTAAACCTCTTTAACTTATTCCTCTCCACAGTTTATGATCTCGAAGTTTGGAAAATGACTGTTGTAATGCTCTACACAATGGTGCCTGTACCTCCTACCCTGGTAACTATAGACCTGTCAGATTAGCAAGCATATTATGAAAGGGCATAAAATGGATTATATCATATTTCAGATAGTGACATTAAGAATCTTATTGCCCTACATTTATACCAATTTGGCTTTGAGAATGGTAGGTCATGCCTACTAAATCTAGTTAGCTTCTTTGTAAAAGTTACAGAAGCTCTGGATGGAGATTACCTAGTCAACCTGTTACCCTCAGTTTGCAGTGAAATCTTTTGTCTAGAGGCCTATCTGTTTTCTCTGTGGGAAAGATTGAACAGGACTGGATTAATCTAGCTAGGGGCATTCCTGCAAAACTGTTATTGTTGATTGGATAGGTTTCTGTTTCTCTACCTTTAATAGCCAGTGTTTTAAATCATAGCCTCACCTCAGGCTTTGTGCCCACTGAATGGAGCACCACGACGGTTATCCCACTCTACAAAGGGGGAGCCACGATGGACCCCGGGAACTACCGCCCCATTAACCTGACGAGCCTGGTCTGCAAGGCCATGGAACGTATCATCATGGAACTCATAAACAAAGACATTGGTAATCTCCAAATCTGACTTCAGACCAGTGACAAGTGGAGTACCACAGGGTTCAGTCCTGGGTCCTCTCCTGTTTGGTATCTACTTCTCTGAAGTACAGGCTAACACAGAAGATCTTTGCCTAACAAAGTTTGCAGATGATTGCAAACTAGGAGCCATAATTGAAACTCCTAACGATGTGGACATACTACAAAAGGGCCTCACTGAGACAGATGCCTGGTGTCAAAGCCATGGCCTGAAGCTCAATGCCAAAAAGTGTATTGTCATCCCCTTTGGTAAAAACTCTGTACCCATGAACTACCACATAAGTGGTAGTCTACTTAACGCCGAAAGTGTGTGATAAGAAACCTTGGGACACAGGTGGACAGTAGTCTCTCCTTTGCTAATCACATTGCCACAGTGGTCAGAAAATCCTTCTACATGGCTCACCTCATCACAAAAGGTTTCTCATCCAGAAAAAAAGAGGTCATCGTTCCCCTCTACTCATCACTCATTAGAACCATTATAGAGTACAACGCCCCTTTTGGTATGTACCTCACAAGGCATCTACAACAACTGGAAAGGCCACAGAAATACCTCACAAAGAGGATTACTGGCCTCAAACAGATGCCCTATGCAGACTGTCTCAAAAAACTCCAGCTTTACTCCGTCGCATAACGCCTACTCAGAGGCGATCTCTGCCTAACATACAAAGCTATGTCAAACCCAGAGCTGTTGGACATGCACATGCTCCACTTAAAGAAATCCCAATCCCTCTGAGCTACATGCTCTAGGGACCTAAACCTTGTCACCACAATAAACAGAACATGCTGGAGGGATAGATTCCTGTCCCTGAGACTTCCCATACTCTGGAACAGACTACCTATCTATGTCAAACAGAGCTCCTCATTAGCACTCTTCAAGAAAAATCTTGATGATTGGATGGGAAATAGGAAATTCACCCCAGGAATCACTTCTGTGGCTCTGCTCGACAGGGGCACAGGAAAATCATTTTCTTGGGTGGCGAAAGCCAGGGTACCTTTCTGGCTAGGCTTATATAGGCCCTAGGGCTAATAGCCTAGCACCTACCTATGAACCTATGAACCTATGAACCTATATACCTGTTTGCTGAAGCTGTTCTAAGCTGCAGGGAGACTGACCTACTGCCTACTGTGATATTGGGAAAAGATAAGTGTTTATTCTCAATTATCTTCTGCACTTCTGAGTTAATACCTCTGTAATCTGTACAACTGTTTTTTCCCACTCCCCCGCCCAGTTCTTGTGGTGGTCTTAAGTCTTGGTGGCTTTGATTTGCCCGCTTCTGGTATAAAGTTGATACTGGACACCCCCCCCCCAGTCACATTGCATCATTCTACTGTTTATAGTGAGAACTTAGCAAAGGGCCAAAGGCCCACCCCTTTAGCTTCTGAATGTTGAATTATCTTATTATCTTCTGTCTCTTCACTTTCTACTAAAAAAAAAAAAACTGTTCCTGCCTTTCCTTGAACTAGTGTAGTCCAGATACAGAGTTGCTGTATCTAAGACTGTTTGTAAGCTTCTGAGCAGTACCAAAAAGTCTGTTCTTCAATTTTTCCCTTAAATCTGCTAGTTTTCTCCTCTCCTGCACTTTTGCTAGCTTATTAGTCTAGCACTTTACCAGACTTCTTGTAGCAATTATTATAGCACACAAAGGTGCTACCAGCACTAAACGTTCTCCCCTCCAGGCATGTATAAAGGTCAGTTCCCTGTGCTTTCTCCTATTAACCTGGTGAGCTTGGGCATCCTGAGGCAATGTAGCAACTGCCTCATGTACAATGACAACCCTCTCCTCTTACCTCCTAACACTCAGACTTGCGAGAGATGCACTTATATATCCAAATTGGAAGCCACGCACTCTCCAGCCAAGACCAGAATAGCTGGTCAAGAGGAGAAGGTCAACACCACACCACATGGAACACATAGCTCTCCAGAAAACACACCAGTACTGCCTTCACATAAAAACACAAACCACACACCCACCTTTGCGGAGGCTCTCAAGAAAAATCTACCCAAACAGAAGATACCTCCAAGGCAAAAATGCACTTGACCACCACAACACAACACTAATCACGAGACACATAACTCTCCTAAACAGTGTCCCACTCAACAAAATCCCCTAAGGCAAAACAGCATGCCCAACACACTAGTCATAGGTGACTCAATAGTGAGGCACACTGATGTCCCACTCACTAGGTTGAATAAGGAGGAAGTAACAGTCAGCTGCCTGTCAGGTGCCAGGATCCTCCACATAACGCATGTACTCAGGTCCCTCAACAACAGCTACAAATATGACTCTGTCATTGTACATGTGGATGAGAATGACCTGAGACATACCTCCCTGGACTACATGAAGAGAGACATGGAGGAACTCTCAGATTATGTAGCCTAGGCGGGTATGACCCTAGCCCTGAGCAGCCTCATACCATCACCCAGAATGATACCACAGTACAAGCAGAAAATGACTGATTTCAACATTTGGGTAAGTTTCTGGTGTCATTCTAAGGCAATCCAGTATCTGTCTGCCTGGGATGACATGACTAACAGACCTCGATGCTTTGCCAGAGATGGCCTGCATCTGTCACCCCTGGGCTTCTGGATACTGGCCTAGGCTCATGCCACCCTTATAGTGCCTTTTTTAGGCAGTGTGCCAAAGACCAAATCACCACCATAACAGCTACAAACAAATGCAATCTGAGGGTCATGCTGCTCAATGCTAGAAGACTAAATCTCAAAATGCACTCACTCGAAGCACTCCTTAAAATGGAGAACATTGACATTTGTGCTGTAACAGAGACCTGCTGCAGAAAGTACTACCAGGCTATAACTCATTCCACAACTTTCGGCCCCAGAACTTGGACCGAAGCTCCAAAGGCAGTTGTGTTTACATTTTCATAAAGGACGTCCACACCTCCAGACTGGTAGCCCAACATAACGCATCAGAGATACTTCAGGTGTAGCTAACATGGGTAAGACAGAGATTCAGTTCGTAGCCTGCTATAGGTTCCCAACCATGACCTAAGATTCACACTCCACATTCCTAAGCACCCAGGGGAATATTAGGGTCCAACCTAACAGTCTCATACTGGGAGACTTCAACTACCCTTCCATTAACTGGGAAAACTACTCATGTACCAATACACTTGCCCAACGTTTCCTGGAATTCATTCATTCCAATGCCCTGGATCAGCTCGTTCTTATCCCCACTAGAGGTAGCAACATCCTTGATCTGGTCATTACTAACATGGGCGACTGTTGCTCTATACCAAAAGTCAACTCCTCCCTGGTTATATCTGACCACAAACAAATCACCTTGGAATTCCACATCCCTCCCACCCCCCACCCCCCCCTGCAAAGCTAACCACAATGAAAAACTTCTCCAAAAGCCAACTTTGGGCTTCTAAAAACAGAGATGGCTAACTTCACTGCACCCATGTAATTGGAGAACAGCTGCATGTCACTGGCATGTGCTGACATGGCATCCAGGAACTGGTGGAATACCCTGGATGCTGATGCCTGTGAGTTCCCCATGATATCCCCAGTTGGCCTTTGGGAGGTACCTGTGGCTAGTATTCCTAGGCCTACACATATCTTGGTATCCACTGGGATGGGTTCCCCTCTTTTAGTTCTGTGTGTCAGGCGTGGCCGGCACACAGAACTAATGATGAGCGGCACAACGCCAGGGCACTTCTGTTGGCTAGGCTTGTAAAGGCCCAGGGCCATTAGCTTAGTACACACCTATAAACCTATGAACCTATGGTTGTAAGTTGGGTGTTGTAATTCATGCAATGTATGATACTGTTGCTCACATACTGTTGTTTACATTGTTTTTCAGATTTATTCAGTCATCAGAGATCTTGGTACCCTTACAGATAACACTCTCTATTTCTATATACTTTGACTATCTCATCACAAAAGTGGTGAGAGAATCCTTCTGTCTGGTCCAACTAATATTTAAAGCCTCTCATCTAGGTCTAAGGAAGTTATCATTCCTCTACACTCACCTATTATCATACCAATTAAAGAATATACCTCTCAGCTATACAGAGTTTCGCAGACTGTCCAGATTTTTACCTCATATTTTTGACCTTTTTCTCATAAAATTCTGTTTTTTTGGCAAGTCATGGGCAAATCATTATGGACTGAATGCAGAAAATAATGACAGGCGTTCAAGAGTGAGACTTCATATCCTTCAGAAAATTCATGCTAATTCATGCTAATGCAAAACCTGTTATTCTACCAACTTTTTAAGTTTGTAAGAGCAGGATTTAAAAATTATTCCTATTTTTGGGCCTTTGTCCCCCCATTGTTTATAGCTTTGTCCAGATTTCTTGCTCTAGGAGGTTGAGAAGTATGATTATATAATGCTGCTTTTGGCATATATCTATCTAAGTACATCACACAACTGGAGAGACCCTAGAGGCTCCTGACAAAAAAATGTCACTGGTTTAAGGAGCCTTAACTTTCAAGACATGCCTTACATTGTGTTTATGTTTACTGATTTGAAACACCAGCACTTTATATTGTCATATATGTCTGTCATATTGTCTGTCATATTGTATCATTTATAAGTGCTTCCAGGGTTGTTGTCTTTGTTATATTGTCTTGTGACCTGGGTCTTGAGGGAAAAGAATAATTGGACAAATGTATATACCTGGTTAACAAATATATAAATAAATAAATGCCTTCATAACTATTTTTGTTATGCAATAATTTTTAATTTCCCCTGTATAATATTCATATTCCAAGCCTAAAAGCCACCCCTTTATCTGCTGCATTGATATTAGTATTAGCATTTATTTTTTAATTATTTTATTACTTCAGCCTCAGCTCTAGTTAAATTTAACAAGTACCTTTATGTTATCTGGTAAATATCACTCTCAAAAGTGCATTGAAAGACTTTAACTAATTGATGGTTAATTGCAAATAAATGACTGAATTAAACAATGCACTTGATTATCACTTAGAAAAATAACCTTCAAGATAATATTCAATGTAAACAGTCATACGTCCATAATGATATCTACCGGACTAAATCCAGTAGCTGCATTAAATGATAGCCCTGTAGAAAGCTGTAGAAGGCAAATTAAATACAATCCCATCATTCACCTGTAATTCCTGGACATAAACGTGGTGATACCTGATACCCCTGCTTTTGTTCATGACAGACAAATGTACCTGCTCTTTTAATGTCATGCTGTAACTTATTACGTTATAGTTAGTATAAATAGAAAGAAGACGGGTTTGAGGTGCATGGGCGTAGCTTACAAAAATGCTTTAGAACAATATTTCTCCTTATTTGGTTATCATCAATTAGATAGGGTGGTAGGACAGTATGGTCAAATGCTGGCATTTGGTAAGCATATTGTCAGACAGAGCAGAAGATTATGAGCTGTTAATGATCTGCTTCCTGTAGCCCAGGGTTTGCTTCCCTCAACTTCCTTTTCACTACTGAGGTGCATGTGGAAATCCGTCCACCATCTACAACCCCTTTTTCCCATTTTTTTGTACATGAAGTTGGGATGCCAGTTCAACAGTGACAATCATCTAGAGCCAAGGATTTTCACTGCTGGGTGGCTAGCCCTGACACGGTAGTTCATTATATCTGTCATGGCTTAGTGGTAAATCACTTTGTGTATGGTGTGCAGGGTCCTGGGTTTGAGCCTTGCAGAGGCTGTTTATTTGTGGGAGGGTGGTGTAATGGTTAAGGTGTTTACCTTAGAAGCACACCACATACTCACACACATACTCAGACCTGTGGCCAGTTTAGAGTTCCAGTCAACCACTGCACGCCTTTAGAATGTGGGAGGAAATCGGAGCACCTGGAGGAAACCCATGCAAACACAGGGAGGACATGCAGACTCTGCTCAGAAGGCACCCCAGCTGAGAATCGAACCAGGGGACCTCTTGCTGTGAGGCAGCAAGACTATCCGCTGTGCAGAAAAGCCCATGTGAATCAGCACTTTAACCCAATTAACAAATGCAAATAAATAAATAAATATAGCTTGTTGTAAATAACATGAATTAGACCTTAAATTACTAATGTCTTCACAGTTTAGGGGTAACACAATGGTGCAAGTGTTAATGTGGTTGCTTCATATCTCTTTGTTCTCCTGTTCAGTTTGTAGTGAATTTGTCCTCTTTGAGGAGTCTGCAATGCTATTCTGTGTTTGCGTAGGTTTTCATCACCTGGTCCAGTTACCTCTAGCATCCCAAGGACATATAGGTAGGTACAATGGCATTCCTCTAAATTACTAGTGGGTGAGTATGCAGACTGCATGCAAATGTATTTCTGTCTCCTGTAATGAACTGGCGTTCCTTCCATAATTATTCCTCTCTGCTGTATGCATGTTGAGTGCTGAGACAGGTGCTGACTTCCCTGTCATTCTGAATGCAATAAACAGATATTGAAAAATAACCTTTTCAGTGGAAAACCTGTATTAAGCTAGCTTTGACTTACAGAGATGTTGAAATAAAGTTCAAATTAAGATTCAAAGTGACAATTATTTCTCTGAATCCTGGCCTTGTTGACTCTGACTGTTCTCTCAGCTTCCATACATGCCAAACCTCTTATTCCCTATTGCTCCTTCTGGGTACCGTGACATAACCCATTGCCTGGTGAGCTCCCAGCTCTTCAGGAAATCAACGTCAACAGTGACTCAGTTGTAGTCAAATGGAGTGAGGAACCCAATAGGGAGTTGGTACACACAGAGTTGAGAGCCACCTTTCTTACTGCAGCTGGTCAAAGTCTCTAGCTAGATGCCCCATGCAGTGACATCAGAATGTTATCACCATTCCTCTGTAATCAGAGTAGTCCACCAGAAGTTACTCAGAATTCAAGTTTTACCAACCCCCACCCTCCTACGATAGGAGAACTGACTATCAAGACCTCACTCTATTAGTGGCAGTTGTCCATTCCCATAACTCAGATCACCTGTAATGTTGGACTGAATGACAGCTGTTACAAAGAAAGAAAATATATGTATGCAAATGATAAAAATGTTAATATGGTTTGTTTTATTTTCCATTACTATATGGCACTTATGTCCTACAAGATAATTTCATAAAGGTGTTTTAAAAAAATGCAATTTATTGGATAATCTGCAGCAGTGAAAGAGATGGCAGAGATAGGTGCTAGCAGTGATAGTTATATTTTCCATGGAAATGGAAGCTATACTTGCAAGAAAGGCTGCTAAGCTATATATACTCTCATCTTCTCAGTTTAATTTGTCAAAGTGTTTGGGGTTTCTAATACCATGTCGGGAAGGGTCCCCATTCCAAAGTCAGGGTATAATTATTGGAGTTCATAAAATTGCTTTTTTTCTCTTTGATGCTAGCCAAGAGTGCTCTTCTCAGCACATGCAGTATGTCCAAAATTGCTTCCTTCTGCAGTTCATACACGATTATATGTATTGGTAGCATATTCAAGCATGATTGTATTTTTTTTATTAATTCTGCTGCTCCTACAACACTTAGAGGTTGACAGGTATAGTCTAAGATCTGCTGTTCTTTGTATCGCTGCATGAATTCACCGATGCCAGTATCATTGGTAAATGTCTAATGTCAGATTACATAAAGGACAATATTTCCAATATTTTCATACTTCGTGTTACGTCTTACTTATATAACATATTGTAGATGGAACTGCAAAGAACTTTCACTTGTGAAAAAGGAACAAGTGCAAAACTGGAGATTTTTAAAATTTCTTTGTTAATAAAACAAAATATAAAAGTATGTGTATGCTTTGCTGACTTACTTGCAGCCACCTTTCTAATGTGGAAACAAGTCTGGTCAGGTCTAGAGCAACATTCTAATGTTTGTACCTAAAGAATAATGCACCTATATTGTCTACTTACTGAATGCTGAGTTGGCTAGATGTTTATTTTGTCTGCTACAGGATAACTTTCATTTATAGAATTACTAGAATATGCCATGTAGATGGCTGCCAATTTGCTTTTTCCTAATAGCTTTCATTTATAATACAGTTCAAGAGTATAGTTCTTCATTAGTTAATGTCTCAGTATATGTCTCTCTAAGAAAATATATTCTCCTTAAAGTACTAAACAGCTTTTCAGCTTTCTTACATTTACCTTGGCTGTGCTTACAAATGGTCTGCTGTTATCAGTGTACCACCGTGGTAAACAAATTAAATAAATAAATGCATATAATCTTTATTGGCACATTAATCTCCAGAATTTTAAACTCTTGTCCATCATGTCAAAAATTAGCAGATTCCGTAAGCCTGCCAGGAGTTCTATTTTAGTACCTTGCTGTCTTTGATCTCCATAAAAGACAAGTTTATTAGTTATGGGTTTGTTATCCTAGGATCATAGGAGATTATTAGGCTATCGATGCAGAAGTCATTTTAAGCCTAGCCATTTCAACTCAATGTAATACTGTAGAAGTACTAGTCAGTACCCAAGATTGCATTTAATGATGACTACCCATGTCCAGGAGGGTTCATCCCTTGCTATATGGGCACTATAATCTTTGCTCCAAATCTCCATCACTAACCCATTTTTTCCCATTTTCTACATGGGAACAGGGTGTCATGTCAACATTCACCATCTCTCTTGATTCAATGCCACTCTGCTACCTTCTTCAACAGTCATGCCTGACTGTCGCAGGTCTTCTGTCACACAATCTATCCATCCATCTCTTTGCTGCATGCTGTGTTTCCATCTTACTTTCTTCCTGAATGTCCCAAATCTTCTTCATCAGATTGTTTTCTAATTTTCTGCATATGTGCCTGAACCACTGTAATCTGCTCTCCTTGACTTTCTCTGCAAGTGGAGATACTTTGGCTTTTGCCCTGATGTCTTCATTTCTTCATATGTCACATAGTGTGCATCCTACTACCCATCTCAGTCATTTCATCTTCATCACCTCTAGCTTCCTCAACTGTCCTGCCTTCACTGCCCAGGTTTCTATACCATACAGTAGTGCTGGTCACGCCACTGTTTTGTACACCTTACTATTTAGCTTATTTGCCATTCTTTTGTCATACACTATACCCCTGACTCACTGTGCCAATTGGCTGCATCCCATGTGATTCTAGCTTTGACCTCCTCATTCAAACTTCCCTTCTCCTCAACCACCCTTCCCAGATACTTGAAGCTGTTAACATGTTCCACTGTTTTCCCTTCTATCTCAAATATCAGATTATTCGGACTTCTCACATTTGCCATCATTACAACTGCCTTACCTGTACTTAGTTTCATCCCATGAGCCTTCAGTTTTGCATTCCATTCCTCTACCCTTTGCTGAAGCTCTTGCTCAGTCTGCCTGTAATGCTACATCATCTGCATACAGAAGCTTTGCTGATGTGTCCCCTCCAAAGTGTTTGCCAATGTAGTCCATCACTAGCATACCTCTCAACCTCTTAGAGCAAGACATGTGGGCAAACCCATAAATTTTGGGGGGACAAAGGCCCCCAAAAAAAGGGACAAATTTTAAATATTGCTCTTATAAACTTAGAAAGTTGACAGAATGATAGGGTTTCCATTAGCATGGATTTTCTGAATGGTATGAATTCTGAAACTCAAATGCCTGTCATTATTTTCTGACTTCCACCCTCAATGATTTGCTTATCATTTGTCAGAAAAAAATTTGTGAGAACCATACCAAAAATACGAGGCAAAAATATGGACATTCTGTGAACCAGTATGAACAACAGGGGGCTTGGAGCTGAATCCTGATGCATATCCACTCCCAGTGCGAACACTTCTGTGAAATCAAACACTGTTCCTACTTGAGTCATTGGTTCCTTGTACATAGCTTGCACTAACTCTACCAATGTTTGCAGGCCTTCAAACCACCTCAGGACTGCCCAAATCAGTTTTCTTGGGACCTTGTTGTATGCTTTCTCCAAGTCTAGGAATTCCCAGTGGGACTCTTTGCTCACCTGTTTCTTCTTCTCAACTATCTGTCTCACTGCAAACATCAGGTGAGCTGTGCTGCATCCTGATATGACTCTGAACTGCTCAACTCTCATCTTACTTTCTTGTTTATCAATCACCCTCTCTAGAACTTTCATGCAGGAGTTTGATACCTCTCTGCTGCCCACAGTTGTGGATATCCCCTTTCTTCTTGCTCCAAATCTTCCTTTACAATGTTACATTGTTCTTTCTCAAGTTTTGGATATCACCTGTGCTCTGCAGCTCAAGCAGATAGAGGCATTCATAATAGAACAGTTTGTATACTAAATAAGATCTCCTCTTGTCCTTCTTTAGCTGAGGTTACAAATATTTACTCTCCTTAATCTTTCCATATCCATGTACTTTCTCATGTTTTATATATTTGGCATTGTTTTTGTGTCTTTATATTTTTATGTCTCTTTGAAAGTTTCTAGTATTTTTATTCTCTTCTTTGCGAGTCACCCAGACTGACATAACATATAGGTTTATAGGCATACATACTAGGCTAATGACCACCAGGGCCATTATAAGCCTACCTGTGCAACCCAACCCAATTGTGTCCCCATGTAACATGGGTGTCTATTTGGAGGGGTATGTTAGTTATGCGACTGCCAAAGTTTTAGTGAAGAGGTATGTTAATTTGGGGAATATTTACTGTCTGTCTCTATCAGAGACATAGGGGGCCAGAACGGGGGTGAATATTTGATTTCCCATTCAATGGTCAAGGTTACGTTTGAATAGAGTTGGGCATGGACTTGCTTCTCATGGATGGGGATTCCAGAGCATGGGAATCCTTGGAGACACATATCTGTCTTGCCAGGATGTTTTATTTATGTTGAAAGTAAAGTTTAAATCCTTGGAGCTAGTGTTTCTGGTTCTATTCATTTTGTGGATGTGGAAAAGGTCCATCAGGGCTGAATGTAAGGATGCCTTATATATGCCAGGCATAGATCACCTCTCAGTAACCTGTACAAAACTTTTTACAGTGATAGGGCTCTAAAGTGATCTGCATAGGACAATGTGTTAATACCATGGATTCTCTTGAGAAGAAATGTCTGTGAGAGTTCCAACTGTTGCATATACCTGGCAGGTACATGTCAAAAGGGCATTGTACTCTATAATGGGTCTGACAAGGGCTGAGTAAAGTGGTACTATAGCTTACTTGGACCTGGATGCCATACCGTTACTTATAAGTTGGGCAACATATAATGAATTTCTTTACTACCTTGGCTTTGTGTTGGTTTAAGGCCAGATTACTGTCTACTTATGTTCCCAGATGCTGAACTACTGGGTCAACTATTAGGGGTATCTTATTGATGGAGTAATGAACTTGGGTGGACTGTTTCCCCAAAATGAACTGTAATGCATTTCTTCGCAATGAATTTTACTCTGTGATTTTTGGCACCAGTCATTTGTCTGTGTTAGACCCTCTTGCAAGATGTTAGTGTCATGGAGGGAATTTATAATGCCTGCCAATTCACAGTCATCTGTAAACTTGGTGAGCCAGGGGCCCTTGATATTAGCCATTGATCTTAGCCTTGGTCATCTGTAAGTAGATGGCAAGCAAGGACGGGCCCAGCACCGAGCCCTAAGGTACTCTGCTGGTGACCGGTCTCTTGGTGGAGGTGGTCTCACCAATCTTGACTTCTTGGATCCTATCTGTGAGCCAATTGGAAATGCAGTGAGTTATGTAGAGATTTATGCCAAGTTTGCCAACCTGAGTGGAGTATTGTACTGAATGCCTTAGCCAGGTCTAGGTAGGTGGTATGCATCATTTTCCCCTCATCTATTGCATTGGTGACCCTCTCAAAGAATTCTACCAGGTTAAGTAGGCAGCATGACTTTCCACTGACAAAAGTAAACTGGGATTGGTCCAGTGTCTGTAGGCTGCCAATGTCTTTGTTGATCATTTCCATGATAATTCGATCCATGACTTTGTGTATGGGTCTGTAGTTTCCTGAGTTGGTTGATGGTCCACCCTTGTAAAAGGGATAATCATTGAAGTCCTCCATTCATTTTGTACATAGCTTGTTTTGAGGCTGTAGTTGAAAAGTGACTCAAGGGGTCCAGGTAGGTTATGTTTCAAGCTATTTAGGCAGCAACCCTGGATATTGTCTGGGCCCACTGAGGCTGTGTCTTTGGCCTTAGCAAGTGCAGCCATGACCTACTCCCTGCTAATAGTTGGGGGTTATGCTAGTAGGGATTTCACAGGGTGAGGTGGGAGGGTGAATTTCTCAGTTAGCAGATTTGCTATGTCACTCTGCTTGGTGAAGGTGGTAACATTTGCAACCAGTTCAACACACTGTTGTGTGTTACCTTTAAGATTTTAGATGTAGCTGTAGAAGGCAGTGTGGTTATCTTTAGCCTGAAATGCTATCTTGACCTCATATTTGGCCTTGTTGCATTTAATTAGTTTTCATAGTTTCCTTTTTAGATTAATTAGTGAGCTCTTGCCATTGGGTGGTCGCAGTGGTGCAGCGGTTAGCATTGCCACCTCACAGCAAGAGGTTCTCCAGTTCGATCTTCAGGTGGGTTGCCTTCTGTGTGGAGTCTGCATGTCCTCTCTGTGGTCACGTGGGTTTCCTCTGGGTGCTCCGGTTTCCTCCCACATTGCAAAGACATGCTGTAGATGGATTGGACACTCTAAATTGGCCCTAAGTGTGAGTGTGTGCATGCATGTGCCTTCTGTGGAAGGTTGGGTGTCGGGCAGGCAACTTGACAACGTAAAACTCCACTGCCAATCGTGAGTGGACAGGTGATCTGCTGTGGTGACCCCTAACCGGGAAAAGCAAAAAGAAGAAGTGAGCTCTTGCCATTATGAGAGCTGCTCTTTCTGATTTTTTACATGAATTTTTCATTTTGCTAAATATCCTGTTAAAATTAGGATTCCACCAGTGTGGTTTGTTTTTGGGGATTGTTTTGGGCTTACTTCTGGTAGGTACAGCAGCCTTTATGAAGCCATTTACATGGCTATACAGGATTTCTGTGAAACAATTCTGCATAGGTTGCTGTGAAATTGGAGTTTGAAGGGGTACTGAATTTTGACAAACTGTCACTTAATAGGATTTAGTTTGCTTTTGAATAGTTCCTA
Source organism: Protopterus annectens (assembly GCF_019279795.1). Lineage (NCBI taxonomy): Eukaryota > Metazoa > Chordata > Ceratodontiformes > Protopteridae > Protopterus > Protopterus annectens. Next base: position 1,189,862,109 of record NC_056735.1, on the reverse strand, counting down.
ACTGTTACAGGGTTTGCTGAATTTTCCATGCTGATTTTTATTTTGAAGGAGACAGCTTTGTGAGTCAACTTCACCAGTGAAGATGTGACATGGGAGTCAAGGGTATATGTGTTAATAAAGTCCAGGAAATGTTGTTCCTGCAAGTTGGAGGCAGTGTATGTCTCCAAGTCTATTGAGGGGTAGGTATAGTTACCCATGAATAGGGTACTAGGCTGAATGGTGAGTACCTCCAGTAGGTCTAGGTGTGAGTTATAGGATTCTTAGGTCATATATCATGACCTATAGCTTGCTAGGATATGATAAGGAACTTCATCTATGGTGATTTGCACATGGATGAACTCCTGGGCATCATCCTATTTAACCAACTTAGAGGTATATTTGTTGCTAATCTAGACTGAGACACCTGCACTTTTAGTCATTGTTTGTGTGGCTAATGGTCTAAATGTGTGGGAGGCACTAGAGCCTTGCACTGCCAGATTACTTGCTACAGTTTTAAACCATGTTTCAGTAACCACACAGATGTCTATATTCTCCAGAGTGAGTAGAGCTTATAGGGTGTGGAGTTTCTTGTTAAGACTCCTAGCACTGAGCAGTAATATCTTTAGGTTCCTTTGGGTTTTATTTGGTAAGATGGTAGTTTTATCAATTTGGCATTGCCTAAAAAAGGCTAAGAGGGGTGGATAAAGTTTTAGACAATGTCTAGAAGCCGGGGGGGGGGGGCAAAGCAACATGGTCTGTTACCTATCTCCCCCCATGATCACAAATATTGAATTCCATTGTTAAACTCAATTCTTTTTGTACATACCGTGGCATCATCCTTGTTGAATGTAGAATATTGTTCAATGCAAGGCAGATACCCATCTGAGTCACATACGTAATTCAGAGAGATCCATAATGTATTTCTTCATATAGCCCAGAGAGGTATGTCTCAGTGTGTGTGGTGAACACTATGTGTGGTGGATATAGTTTGAGTGTTCTTGATAACTTTGTTTGTAAGAGAGATTTTTGCCTCCAAGAAAATTGTGCATGTACATCTCTTGCATACTGTGTTAGTTTCTTTAAAGATTAAAAGGTTGCCTGTGAACATGAGACAATTGCTACATTGTCTCAGGATGCCCATATACACCAAGCTGGCTAAGGAGATACTTGAAAGTTGCATATCCATATTGTCCAGACCTGCATTAGTAGGTTATTATGGTTTCAGGACTGTGTTATACAAAGGTCTAATAAGGTGGTCTCTAGGATTAGGGACTAGAGTTTGATAGTACTAAGATATGGTATTAGTGCTGTTATACAGTAAAGCTAGCTGTTGTAAGCTTAACTCCATGCAATGCCTCACTAAGTTACAAGTTACAGCATTAATACTAGTTATATAAGAAAACATTACTGTCCAAGCATTTGCGTCTGTACAGGGCACTGTCAACTACCACTGCACAGATGGCAGCACCATGGAAACTTGCCTAATTTATAGCAAACAAAAAGAAACTGAAATCTTACTTCTGAGCACTCTGCCAAGTAAAGAACTATGCTTTAACTTTTTTTGGACCGTTTCTCAATTTAGAAGGACCAAGAAAATACCTTCTGCCACAAGATGGATCATCTGGTCCTCTTAATGTAAAAAAACAGCACAACAGTGTAATGTGCAAGTGCAATGCAAAAACAAACCTCTTCCCGTCTCTATCCTACTTTAATTACCCCCGCATCCCACCTTCCTATGCCAACTTGTATTACATCCATGGCTCTGTAACTGTGGCAACCCTGATTTATCTTTGTACTACCTACTGCTCTATTGCCAACTCCCTTTCTCTCAGAACATTACTTCCCCACTAATGTACCCCACATTACTTCCCCACTAATGTACCCCACATTACTTCCCCACTAATGTACCCCTTCCCTTCTCTCTTCTACTTTCATTTACCTCTCGCCCACCTTTTATATTTACTTGTATTACATCCTTAGCTTTGAGATCCTACGAATCCTCATGGTATACTAAATATGTAATTATTCCCAATTTTAGAACATATATAAACTGCTATGTCAGACATTTAATACTGTATGTAAATATATCTAGCTTTTACACTGTTAAAGACCACAATACTACTGTGTACTGTTACTCTGTAAACAAAACTGTCAAATGGAAACCTTACATACTGTATTAGAATCTTTTCTCCCCGAGCGTCTGCTGAAAAAGGACATGTGTCCAGTTGGACTTTCCCAGTAATCAAATGTAAAATAAATAAAATAAATAATAAATAAATAAATAAAACAACTCATCCCCTGGCTAAAACCCCTCAACCTGTTAGTACAAGAAATATGGGCAAAAACAAAAATATTGAGGTAACAAAGGTCCAAAACTAAGGTCATTGTTTTTAAATATGGCTCTTATAAACTTAGAAAGTTGACAGAATAACAGGTTTTGCATTACTATACATTTTCTGAAACTCAAATGTCTGTCATTTTTAGTGATTTAAGTCCTCAGTGATTTGTTAGAAATCCATAAATTTTAGGAGGCCAAAAAATTAGGCAAAAATCTGAACAGTTGAGAGATGTGAGTAACTATATACTCCCCTACAGCAAGGCAATTTAAATACAAACATTTTAAAAAGCAACATTTAGGGAAGACAGGTGATTTTTTTCACTAAAAGTGCAGATGCTCTTCAAATGCAGTAAAACAGTAGTGTTCAGTTCAATAATGAAGTGCAAATGCAATAAATCAAATCCAATAACTTATCTTATGCCAGGATGACATGGGGTACAGTGGAAACACTTCTCGGTCATAAGCGAGGAAGCCAGGCTTTGCTGAGCTCTGTGGAAAAGAGCACAGAGCCATGTAAAGATGCCCAATTTATTGCAACAGAAGAGAAACTGAATTCTCTCTTGAGCACTCTGGACAGTTAAGGACTACACTTGAGCTCTTTTGGAGTACTTCCTAAATCAGAAAGACCAGGCAAACACCTTTTGCCCTGATATGGATGATCTGGTCCTCAATGTAAAAACATAGCAAAAAGGAACCCTTAAGTGCAATGCAAAAAGAAAAACAAATTATTTCCTGGATATAAATGCAAATGGTTTATAGAAACAACACTCAGAGGACACAGGCAATTGTTTTCACCAAAAGTACATTAACAACTCTTTAAATGCAGTAAAACAGTAGGGATCAGTTAAATAATGAATTGCAAGTACATTAAATCAAATACAGTAAAGTTGATTTCAAAGTACACTAGCACCAGCTAGATGAAGGAAGAACTAATACAGTTTATGTTGAACAAAAAACTCCTTTGCAGGAACAACACCAACTGGTAAATTCAAAAAAGCAGGATACCAAGGTGCCAAACCACAGTGCAGGAACAAAACTTTTATTAACAGCTTCACCAGTAAAAGCGTAAAAACACATAGAATGAATCCAAAATATCTCGTCAAGCGCTTTCACCCGGGCCCTCCCAGGCTTTTTCAAGACATTTACTGCCTTATTGGGCAGGTTCTTTTATATTGTTCGTACCATGCTTAATTGTTTAATTAATCCCCAATTAATCATTTATTACACTGCATTTACAAGGATAGAAACCTTTTTTTACACTAACACAGGCTGATGGTGTTAGTTCTTATATACTTTTTATAATACACCATCTTTTATTCATTTTAATGCTAAATGCATACCTATAATTAAACATTTGATGTTTGAACCATAATTGCCATTAAAAAATATATACATATTAAAAACTGTGTATTTTAAAAACATACATAAACAATGTATATACAGGGCCTTGTGATGAAAACATATTTGATTGCCTTGAACTTCTTAGTCATTCCGTTAACCATTGGTCAACATATGAAAAGAATATATATAAATATTTCATATTTCAATAACTACAGTACCCGTTCTTGTTATTCCAACCTATTACATGAAACTAGTGTACCCTATTCAAGCTCTAAAAATTACTTGTAATAAAAATCTGCTGTTGTTGAAAATATATGTATAAAAAATATATGTATAAAAATATATATAATCTCTATTCTATCCACCATATCTAAGAAAAACTAGACTATAATATTCGTCACACTTTATCTTTGCACTAGGTCAATCTATATTCATTTATTTCTTAGTCAGCACTCTGCTGAATAATTCTTTTATGGCCAGGGAGCTAGGTTGTATCTATTCTTAATTAATTCCCCTTTTTTGTTGTTATTATTACTGTTCTATAGCTTCGCTCTTCTGATTTTTAGCAAGCTACCAAAACTGATGGCTCCATTAAGACCTGGTGATTTAGCTGCATCTAATTTTATCTGCCAAAGTAGTTCTTTAAACTCTAATGATGTCTCCCAGTCACCCCCTCTGGGGTTGATGTTTACCTGCTCTAACACCATGAATTCTATCTTCATTCCTTCACATACTAAGGAGTGTTTATAGAAGGCATTTGTTTCTTTGCCTTTGCTAATATCGTAAAGATGTTCGTATATTCTTTTTGCCAGTGCCCTCTCTGTTTTACCTATGTAAAAACTTTGGCAGCACTGGCATACCCCAAGATATACTACTCCTTTAGCTTTGCAGTTAAAGTACCCAGGAGATTTTATATATGTTTTTCTTGACTTCAAATAGAACCCTTTTTTGTTCATAATATTTGGGCACTGCCTACAACTATTACATTTAAATGTCCCAATCTTTTGGGTCATCCCACCTTGCCTTGCATCAAGGTTTGTTTCAAGCAATTCTTTCAAATTTTTATTTCGTCTTCTAATAAATTGCGGTTTACCCCCAAACATTTTCTTAAATTCTTCGTTCATAGTTATTATAGGCCAGTATTTGTTAATGACCTTCTCTACTGCAACACTTTCATTGCAGTTTGTATGAACAAAGAGACATTCATTCTCTTTTGTTTCATTGTCTACTTTAATATATTCATGTCTACGCTCTTCACCTAATAAAGGGAAGTACTTTTCTTTTCTTTGGCTTCTTACTTCTGATGTTACTACATCTATTAACTGTGCTGGGTAGCCTCTTTCTTGGAATAACTTCTTCAAGAATAAACATTCGTCGTCAAACAAATTTTCTTCACTACATATTCTTGCTGCTCTAATTACTTGTCCTTTAATAATTCCTTTCCTTTGAAATAAAGGATGGTTACTATTGTAATGCAAGAACATGTTAGAATAACTGTCTTTTCGATGTATCTTAGACATGAAACAATTAGTCTCAGTATTTTTCCACAAATCTACATCAAGGTATTGCAAGTTATCAATTTTTATGCTACATGTAAATTTTAAAAAATTAGTGCTATTATTGATGTATTCAATAAATTGTTCACATTCTTCCTTACTGCCCTTCCAAAAAATGCATATATCATCCAAGTAACGTTGGTAGTGTGTTAGGTGTTCTGCCCATCTTGTGCTAAATATATATTTTGACTCCCAATACCCTAACACAATGTTAGCATAAGCGGAGGCACACGGGGTCCCCATGGCTACTCCCCTTTTTTGTCTGAATAGCTCACCACAAAAATACACAAAATTGTTATTTAGAATGACTTCCATGAATTCAACCAGTAGTGTTATTATTTTACCTCCTAGCTTAGAGTGTTCAGCCAACATTTCATTGAACCATGCCAGGCCAATCTCATGTGGGATGCTTGGAAATAATTCAACCACATCCACTGTGACCATATAGTTTGTTTCATTGTAAAATTCTTTTTTAACACTACGTAGAAATTCCCAGGAATCTTTACATAGGAATTTTAAAGTTGTTGTGTACTTTTTTAATATTGCATCCACAAATTTCCCTAGTGGTTCGGTGATTCCCTTTGCTCCGGCTACAATAGGTCTAAATACTAATGGCTGTAGCCCTTTATGCACCTTGGGAATGCCGAAAATAATGGGGGTAACTGGTTTGGGGACCAACAAATAATTAAATAATTGTTCGTTTATTGCCCCTTGATATAAGTTGTCTTCTAACCTGTATTTAATTTTAGCATATGCAACATTTCTTTCGTTAATAGATACCTGGTTATATTGCTCATTGTTGTGTAAATGTGAATGTAAGGCTGCTATATAGTCATGCTGATACATCAATACTACACCCCCCCCCTTTGTCTGTTTTCATTACCCTGATACCTTCGCTGTTTAATTTCTTAATCAGTTGGTAGGATTCGTCAGAAAAATTGCTACTTTTTAAACTATCTTTAGTATTTACATTCCGAATCTCTATTTCTACCATATCTTCAAATGTTTTAATAACCGGGTGTAATGGGGGGTTCCATGTGCTTTTTCTATGCAATTTACTACTATCTAATGATTTCCCTTTTAAGTTCACTGCTAAATTCAATCGCCTTGTGTAAAGTTTTAAATCTAATATTGTTCTGGGTACATTAATAGTGTTATTTGGCACAAAATGAAGTCCTTTAGTAAATACTTCAAAGAATAAACTACTGACTTCAATTTCCGTGTAATTGAAAATAGAAAAATTACCTTCTCTGACAACATTACAACATAAGTTACGTGTCACACCATTTTCAGATGTTACATAGTCCGTTTTGTCTATTATTGTCTCCTTGGGGGATTCCATCTCCTGGTATGTGTGCTCCCTAATCTGTTCCTCTGTCTCCCCTGACCAAATTGAAAATCCTGTTGACCTGCCCTAAGCTGATTAGGTTGTGGGTTGTGTTTTTGTGCCAGTCTCTCACTTCTTCTTGGTCCTTGGTCATCAACACCTTCATTAAAAACATTGTCTTGTTCATTGTCAACATTATTATTATGGTTCTGATCTCTCTCCCATCTATTCCTACCATAGAACTTGTATGCCTGTCCTGTGTTATACTCATGCAGGTCACGTTCTAATTTCTTTATTTTTCTATTTACAATCCTAACACAGTGGTTATCTATTTCATTAAATGCATTTTCATAATCTTTTCTTACACTACTAAACATCGTGTCTTTGACAATACTGTTGTTCAATCCATTAACCTCATCAAGCAATACTGAGGCTTTAACCTCATAATCTTTGATCATTAACCCCAACATTTCAAGTCCTGTTCTATTGAACAGGGCTGTCAGTTCTCTGTGCAGTTCACTGCCAGGAGTAGCATTATTGGGAAATTTTACAATCCGCAGTCCCTTAGGGACTCGTTTAACATTCAAACATTCAGTCAAATAGTCTATTTCAAGTTTCGTTGATTTATACGAATATAATTTGTTGTTAAAATCTTTTAGTTTTATGTCCAAATTGTTATTTGTAATTTCACTAGTGTGAACAGTACCTTGCCCAAAGGAAAAACCTTGGTTGGTCCATTTGTTGAAATTAAAACCTCCGTCGGGTCCAGCGGAAGTAGGATAGGTGTTTCCTCGCTTGCTTCTCGCTTGCTGTATAGTTATACCATCCGTGTTGGTACTTGTGCCCATCTCGGCGTTTCCTATAGTCCCGGTTGTTGACTTTCCGAAAACTGAGCCACTTAAAGCAAGTAGCTGCTCTTGATTAGCTGGTATTTCTCTGCTGCTTTGCGAGCCATTGCTAGTTAGCAGACCCGTCAGTTGGGAAAGCAGGCACATCACCTGTTTGAATTCGCGTCGCGTTACCGGGACGTCATCCGTTCCTTCCTCGTCAGTTTGCAACAACGCTGGTGTATCACAATATTCCGCACTAGCCGCCCGTTCAGCTATGGATCCTGAATCACACGAAATAGACTATCGAACAAAAAACTCCTTTGCAGGAACAACACCAACTGGTAAATTCAAAAAAGCAGGATACCAAGGTGCCAAACCACAGTGCAGGAACAAAACTTTTATTAACAGCTTCACCAGTAAAAGCGTAAAAACACATAGAATGAATCCAAAATATCTCGTCAAGCGCTTTCACCCGGGCCCTCCCAGGCTTTTTCAAGACATTTACTGCCTTATTGGGCAGGTTCTTTTATATTGTTCGTACCATACTTAATTGTTTAATTAATCCCCAATTAATCATTTATTACACTGCATTTACAAGGATAGAAACCTTTTTTTTACACTAACACAGGCTGATGGTGTTAGTTCTTATATACTTTTTATAATACACCATCTTTTATTCATTTTAATGCTAAATGCATACCTATAATTAAACATTTGATGTTTGAACCATAATTGCCATTAAAAAATATATACATATTAAAAACTGTGTATTTTAAAAACATACATAAACAATGTATATACAGGGCCTTGTGATGAAAACATATTTGATTGCCTTGAACTTCTTAGTCATTCCGTTAACCATTGGTCAACATATGAAAAGAATATATATAAATATTTCATATTTCAATAACTACAGTACCCCGTTCTTGTTATTCCAACCTATTACATGAAACTAGTGTACCCTATTCAAGCTCTAAAAATTACTTGTAATAAAAATCTGCTGTTGTTGAAAATATATGTATAAAAAATATATGTATAAAAATATATATAATCTCTATTCTATCCACCATATCTACGAAAAACTAGACTATAATATTCGTCACACTTTATCTTTGCACTAGGTCAATCTATATTCATTTATTTCTTAGTCAGCACTCTGCTGAATAATTCTTTTATGGCCAGGGAGCTAGGTTGTATCTATTCTTAATTAATTCCCCTTTTTTGTTGTTATTATTACTGTTCTATAGCTTCGCTCTTCTGATTTTTAGCAAGCTACTAATACTGATGGCTCCATTAAGACCTGGTGATTTAGCTGCATCTAATTTTATCTGCCAAAGTAGTTCTTTAAACTCTAATGATGTCTCCCAGTCACCCCCTCTGGGGTTGATGTTTACCTGCTCTAACACCATGAATTCTATCTTCATTCCTTCACATACTAAGGAGTGTTTATAGAAGGCATTTGTTTCTTTGCCTTTGCTAATATCGTAAAGATGTTCGTATATTCTTTTTGCCAGTGCCCTCTCTGTTTTACCTATGTAAAAACTTTGGCAGCACTGGCATACCCCAAGATATACTACTCCTTTAGCTTTGCAGTTAAAGTACCCAGGAGATTTTATATATGTTTTTCTTGACTTCAAATAGAACCCTTTTTTGTTCATAATATTTGGGCACTGCCTACAACTATTACATTTAAATGTCCCAATCTTTTGGGTCATCCCACCTTGCCTTGCATCAAGGTTTGTTTCAAGCAATTCTTTCAAATTTTTATTTTGTCTTCTAATAAATTGCGGTTTACCCCCAAACATTTTCTTAAATTCTTCGTTCATAGTTATTATAGGCCAGTATTTGTTAATGACCTTCTCTACTGCAACACTTTCATTGCAGTTTGTATGAACAAAGAGACATTCATTCTCTTTTGTTTCATTGTCTACTTTAATATATTCATGTCTACGCTCTTCACCTAATAAAGGGAAGTACTTTTCTTTTCTTTGGCTTCTTACTTCTGATGTTACTACATCTATTAACTGTGCTGGGTAGCCTCTTTCTTGGAATAACTTCTTCAAGAATAAACATTCGGCGTCAAACAAATTTTCTTCACTACATATTCTTGCTGCTCTAATTACTTGTCCTTTAATAATTCCTTTCCTTTGAAATAAAGGATGGTTACTATTGTAATGCAAGAACATGTTAGAATAACTGTCTTTTCGATGTATCTTAGACATGAAACAATTAGTCTCAGTATTTTTCCACAAATCTACATCAAGGTATTGCAAGTTATCAATTTTTATGCTACATGTAAATTTTAAAAAATTAGTGCTATTATTGATGTATTCAATAAATTGTTCACATTCTTCCTTACTGCCCTTCCAAAAAATGCATATATCATCCAAGTAACGTTGGTAGTGTGTTAGGTGTTCTGCCCATCTTGTGCTAAATATATATTTTGACTCCCAATACCCTAACACAATGTTAGCATAAGCGGAGGCACACGGTTTATGTTGAAAAAATGCAGAAAATCCAATAAATAATTTGAAAATATAGCAGCAGTCTTCACAAATAATATTTTATTTGATTTTATCTTGAGCTTGTTAGCCAGAATAGAGCACTGATCCCACTGGACCTATTTTAGTCTCAACCTGGGTTAAACAGAATAGATACATGGCATTATATACAGAGTGAATAACAAAATGCAAAATATACATATATTGTATACAAAGTGAATATCATAGTTGGCTTGAGGGTATAAAGGCAATATATATAAATGCCATTCGTTGCAGAGTGACTGACATAAAATATATACATGCAATATATACAGAGTGGAAAGAGTTGCCATGCTGAAAGAATTACCATCAGAAGTAGAGTCAGAGCAGGGTATGTAGAGGGAAAAAAGGTCTGAAGAGGTTAAGTTACATGACCAGGGAGATAGCAGTTGCATTCTCCTAGAGTCTTGAAATGTGCTTCTGTTTCTGATTGGCAAATGAGTTTAGAGGAATGCTAAAAAAGAAGGGACAGACTCCCACAGTTTGGGAACAAGGACTGACAAAGCATGATCCATGCAGTGAAGCCTAGTCTGGGGGGGGGGGTTAGAGGAGAGTATATGTGTGGTTAAGGTTTCTAAGGTTAAGTGTTGGTGCATCTCTAAATAATCTGGTGGCTAGTGTGGAGGAAGATGCAATTCTTGATAAGTTTAAATAGTTAAGAGGAAAGTAAAAAGTCAGGACATTATTTCACAGGTAGCCAGTTAGATTTTCAATGGGTTTACAATGGTGTTCATTTCTTGGCCAGAGTGATGAATCTGCAAATGGTGTTTGAGATGATTTCTTGTGATGATTTCTGTTTACTCTAGTTCAAATATATCTACATTCCTTGCAAGCATTACACTAACTCATCTTCCCTATTGGAACGTTACCTGTTGTTATTTCTCTCAAAGATATTTTTCATGTTCACACCCCTTCTAAAAAGTATTTTTGGTGTTTGTCCCAATTTCTCTGTTAAACTAAATGCTCCAAATACTTCACAAAAGTTTTTTTTCAATAATCTGTCTAATACTAGGGGAGTAATGGTCATATGTAAACACACAACAGGTGGAATTATCTTCATTTTTGTTCTCAACAACTTCACTGTCAGGGTTCTTCAACTGGAGGGCATATGAATCAGACCTCTTTCCTAACACATGTGTTTCTTGTTTTTCTATTAAGGGTGCAGGATATCCTCTTACCTTAAACATTTCTTTCAATTTCACCAATTCAGTTTCTAGTTGTTTTCCTCTGTTATTAGCCTGGACAGTCTTATCATATGTCCTTTCACCAAATTTCTTTTTTTTGCCAGAGTGAGTGATTACTTTCAAAGTGTAGGAAACTGTTCAGGTATGTTGGTTTCCTATAAATGGATGACTCAAAACAACTGTCCTTTCTATTTTTATAAATGTAAACATCTAAGTAGTTATAACCTTCCTCTTCCATACTACTTATGAATGTTAAAAAAATCATTGCTATTGTTAATATAGCTCATAAACTGTGGGATTTCATTGATCCCACCTTCCCATAAAATCAAAATGTCATCCAACAATCTGCAATACCTATAGATGTATTTATTATCATCTGAATTAAAAATAAATCTAGTTTCCCACAACCATAACACTATATTTGCAAATACCGGGCTGCTGCTGCCCCCATTGCTACCCCTCAGGTTTGTTTGAAATATTCTCCCTGGAACCAGATAAGGTTGTTCTTTAATACCAAGTCCATGAGGGTAGACAAGATGTAAATTAAATCTTTTGTAATGTTAGTACCTAACTTCAAGGCTTCTTGGAAATATTCTATGCCTTCTTCATGTGGAATGGTCATAATAAATCTTTTATGTCTATACTAAGAAAAATGATGTTCTCCTTATACTCACTTCTGGCTAAACATTTCAACAAGTGCCATGAATCTTTCGGTACATTGTCCTTCCCCTTAAAAATTCCTTTGAGTAGTGATCCATCAATTTGGCTATAGGTTCGGTCTTAGAACCCCTTGCCACAACTATAGACTTCATAAGTGGATTCTCAACTGATTTATGTATTTTAGGAATCCCAAAAAAGGAGGGAATCAAGGGGGTTTCCACCTTCAAGTACTTCATTTCATCTTCACTAAAATTGTACTCTTGAAATAATTCCTCTAATACCAAATCCAACCTGTGATTGAAAATGTTTATCTCATTAAGTGAAGCTGTTGTAAAAAATTCACTATCATTTAGAAATTCAAACATTTTGGCATTATAATCGTGCTGTTCCATAATTACAACCCCTTCCTCTTTATCGAGTTTCATGATTCTAACCCCATTGTTACTAGTGAATTCAAGTAATGTTTCTTGTTCTTCCCACCTAAGGTTGTTACACTTAAATTTACAATTGTTATTGTGTAAAGCCCTAAGGATGGCCACGGTGGTGCAGCGGTTAGCGTTGCCGCCGCACAGCAAGAGGTTCTCTGGTTCAATTCTCGGCTGGGGTGCCTTCTGTGTGGAGTCTGCATGTCCTCCCTGTGGTCGCATGGGTTTCCTCCGGGTGCTCCGGTTTCCTCCCTCATCCCAAAGACATGCAGTAGGTGGATTGGACACTCTATATTGGCCCTAGGTGTGATTGTGTGCATGTGTGTGCCTTTTGTGGAAGGTTGGGCGCCGGGCTGGCAACTCAACACTGTAAAACTCCACTGCCAATCATGAGCGGACAGATGATCTGCTGTGGTGACCCCTAACTGGGAAAAAGCCGAAAGAAGAAGAAGATTGTGTAAAGCCCTAATATCTAATTTACTCAATTTTTAAAATAACACTACTGGGGGTAACAACGGAGGGTTGTGTGTGCTTTTCCTACAAAGGTACTCACAATTTTCCTTTCTCTCTTTTCCATTATCTAATAGCAACCTTAAATTAATACTTCTTGCAAATACTTTCAAGTCTAACATGTTGTTTACCATATTACTTTTCCTCTGTGCTATGAAATTAAAACCTTTTGAAAATGACTTTCTATGTTTTTCATCTATAATCAAGTTACTATAATTACACATTTTTAGCCCTTGGTATTCAACTACAGTATATGAACAGTCATTCTTTGAAAAGTCTCTATTAAGGTGTCTTACCGCTGGTGATGTGATGATAGTCTCCCCTTCCTCTTCACCCGACCTCCACCCTATCGTCGGTAAGCTTGTTGGTTCTCCCCATTATTCTGTTGTGTCCATGGACCATTTTTGTTCCTTCGTCTTACTGATCTTCTCAGAAGAGGAGAAAAATTCTGCCGAATGTTGGTCTCTTCCTGGTTACAAAATACCTCTGACTCTTCTATTCTTGTAGACACATGTTCAACAGCTGATTCATCCATTTCAACAAAAGACACCCTATGGTTGCAATTGTCCTTTGGTAGAGGATACGCCTTCTTTTGTTTGTACTCTTCCTGGTCTCATTTTAATTTTTTCTCTTTTCTTTTCTTTATATTTTCCACGTGCTGTTCAATATGAAGGAAAATACTCTTGTAAAACCCTTTGTTAGTACTAACTTCCTTCTGTGTCAGGAGAATTTCTTCTTTTAAGTTTACCATAGTCCACTAGTTGTCCCTAATTAGTAACCTGATGTAGTCGAGACCTGTACGGTCAAATAATTCAAGCAACTCATGATGTAATAAGGATACATTTTGGATATTGTTTGGGAAATTAAAAATTCTTAATCCTTTTGGGACCCGTTCCAATCTAATACAATCTTCAAAGAAAAGATTGTCTAACTGTAGTCCCCTGTACTTTTTTAGTAACTTCTTCAATTTGTATATTTTCTGCTTGAGTTTTACCAGTGGTTCTTCCCTTGAACTTGAAGGTCCCCTAAAGTTCTTATCTGTTGGAACCGGCTCCTTGTTTAACCATAACAGAAATTCTATATCACTTAAAGGGGGTGGGTACCTCCCACCATTTGTTCCACCCTTAACTCAAGTTGTTGTCCAATTGGAGGGGCTTCTCTAGCCAACACCTCCGAATACGGAGCCTGAAAGAAATTACTTGCTCTGTTCAACCTAGAGTTTAAATCAGTGTTTGGGTTCATATCACTTGGTACCTTTCTTCCTATTCTTGTCTCTCCTGTGTTCTGCGAGAACACTAAATCCATGTATCATTAATTTGAGTCAACAACATAATCAGCTGTGTCAAGCTGACACTGTTTTCCTTTTAGGTTGTTGCCAAACCAACTGCCAACCCACCTACTTCTTCACTGTCCATGACCGGTATAATATCCTATGTATGATTCCAATCAAATCCAAACCCACAAAAGTGCCCGGTGTGTTTGTTTGTGTCTTTCGGCTTTTCCCGGTTAGGGGTCGCCACAACGGAACTCCGGTCCGCTAATGATTGGCAGTAGATTTTTACATGCTGGCTTGCCAGGCCTAACACACAACCTTCACCGAAGGAACGCCCATTCATGCATGTCGACACACAGAAGAAGCTCTAACTGAGAATCGAACGTGCAACGTCTAACTGTGAGGCGACAACGCTACCGCAGCCGCAAAAGGAACATTACTCCAAAAGTTCACTGGTAATCCACCAAACACATGCAACTTAAAGTCCAACAAATACAAAGCCTTCCTGCAGTATGCAAAATGGGGACACAGTGGTAATTTGATAAGCGCTTTCATTCCTTTTATTCCACTCAACGGAACTTCATCAGATAAAACCACCTTACGTTCATCCACTTTTATATTGACTCCAATAAATAACAACCAATAACAAGATAAAATACATTAGTCCAGTAATTCAAACGAGAAAGTAAAAACTTTGTCATAGATGGATATAGTAGGGTACTACCAATACAGGGAAATTAAAATTGTAACACTAAGGAGGTGATATACGTGGCTCTATGGCTGACATGTACAGCTTTTTATATAGGAAAAAGGAAAAGGTCATACCAGCATACTTACGCAGTAAAAAACATGACAAGTCAAATGCCCTGTAAAGGCATAGTATGACATGTAACAACTTTAAGAAATTTGTTTTTTTTCCGTTTTGAAAAAGGTTGCTAGACAGGAATGTGGGGTGAACTGGTCTCCTAGAGTACAAAGAAACACATTGGCAGGTATTATTAAATGCCACACATTTCCTGGGAATAAACGACAGGGTATCCATTAGCCTGTTGTCTCTTTAAAAGCAGACAAGCTCTAGAAAGTTTGATTAGTTAAGGGTTAGTTTGTTTTAGTTATATTGACATTATTATGCAAATATTTGTGTATGTATAGGTCTACATTAAACTATTTTTATGCATTTTGGGGTTATGTAACTTTAGTGAGATTGTGTTCTGTGACTGGTTTACTAATACTAATAGTCTGTATTTCTATATGTATTACTATTTTAATATTCTTCTTTTTTACTTTCTCTTTTGAATTAATGGAATAATGTATTTTAATTTGTTATTGGTTATTTATTGGAATTGATATAAAAGAAAGTGGTTTTATCTGATAAAGTTCCGATAAGTGGAATAAAGGGAACAAAAACGCTTATCAAATTATTACCATGTCCCTGTTTTGTGTACTGCAGGAAGGCTTTGTATTTGTGTTTGTTTGACTTGAAGTTATGTGTGTTTGTTGGATTATGAGTGATCATCTGGAAGATTAAAATATTTTTCCACCAAAATAATCCTGGTTTACTACAAAAGCAAAGTTAAACAGCACCTTTCAAATATTTTAGAAGTTCGTTCTGAGATAAATCAGAATGTTTTCAAGCATATTCAAGTTGTGTGTGTGTGTGTGTGTGTGTGTGTGTGTGTGTGTGTGTGTGTGTGTGTGTATATATATGTATATATATATATATATATATATATATATATATATATATATATATATATTCTCGCACACTTGTGTCTGTGTGTGAACCTGTTGTAATGTTATTTAGAACTCAGTAGTAAAGCATTATGTTAAATAGCCATAGCTATTTTTCAACATATTGTTCAAGCTTGCCATTTGTAAGAGTTTTCAATAACATGCTTGAAAAAATATGACATGATACTTGCACTTCATTCAAATAAAACTTCAGAGGTAGGTACGAGGCTTGCAGTCCAGGGAACCATTGAGGATTAAGTGATTTGCTCAAAGTCACACATTTCATGAAAGGAATTAAACCCTGTACCCACAGCTCACTGTCTTAATTCTCTGTGCCAACAGTAACTACTGTTTTATATATTTTATAATTTATAGTAAGTACACTGTGAATTTAAAGGACAAACTGTTCTTAGATGGTGGTTATGATTCTGAGAAGATGCATGTCACAATGAGACTATTCTGAAACTCTCTTACTGTCATTATTTCTAGGGTTATGTGTAGCTAGCATTAATCAGACAACTCTTGGCATAAAAAGCATGCTGAGTTCTTGTTATTGCAGTATTCTGTGAAAATCTGTTAATGTACCATTATATATGTGATATTGAGAAGTGTCTCATCAAAGGTAGTGACTATAGACACAATACAGGCATCTATTTGAGTGTGTACTACATGCATGTACTACATGTGTAGTTTATGTTTTTCATTCTGTAATAAGTATAATTTAAAAAATCAGACACACTGGCAGCTGAAATAAGCCTTCCATTTCAACTATCTGTAGATTCCTATATGCACGTTGTGCAACATTATATGAGTCAGGAGGATCCAGTCTGCTCTGGGAAACTCTCAGACTGTGGAAGGATGTTTGTAGCTAGTGCTTCCCCAGAGAGAGGCAGTGTGCCAGATTTAATAATGATTATATATGTCTTCCCAGAACTATGATTCAGGGCAGTTCTCATACACCCACTGTGAATTACAGGATTTCATTTCTTGTGTGTCAGTTTAAGACATTCTTATAAGTTTCTATTTTAGTGTGTAGCTGATTCTGCAGTGGATGTCACTTCATTTTAATTTTACCCACATTATCTACTTTATTATAAATGGTATATTTATAAACATTTTATAGTATTTTTGCATTTATTTAATAATGTGTGGGTACACAAGTCTTAATAAATTAGCACTGACTTCTGTTAATGATGCAACAAATATATGCCTTGATACAAGATAGCTAAAACATTTGGGCCAACTATATGCCAAAATAAATTAACAGAATTCAAATTGACAGTTAGTGCAGATGATTAAGGCTATGAACTGTTAATGAGCTTCTGAGAATGAGGTACTTAAGATTACGAAAGTTTAAAAAAATCCTAAATTATCAAGAATGTCATATAACATCTCTTCCTTAACTGCCTCTTGGAACTCAGGTTATTTAGATTCTGAAGAAAAATAAAACTGTCGTTGTCTTCATATACAGTTTGAACAATACAGTCATTTAATAGTGCTGTCTTTTTATCTGACATGTTCTTAGTTTCCCTCAGAATGTAAGCAGCTCCATAATTAATGAGTTTATGTTTTTTGTTCTTGTATTGGTATTGCTGTAATGTTAAAATAATTATAAGAAATGTAATGTATGGTTTGAAAACAGCCTAGGAGGTAAACTTTATCTCCTACTGGCCAGATGCATTTTCTTTGAATGTGGGTTTTAATGTTGTTTCAATGAATGTGAGTTTCAAGGCCAGAGAAGTTTATTGTTAATGCTAAGCCTGTTTTCATTGTGACATTGTATTGCTTTTTTAGCAAATGTCTATTAATGTTTGTGCTATAAAATGTGGAATACAAGTTTTAAATTAAATCGAAATATCTGTAATCATTGTAGAAGTAATGAAAACAGTAAGCACACTGAGAGGTTTGAACAGTGTTTATAGTAACTGGAAAGAAATTGCTAAGTAATGGGAAAATGGAATGGGGGAGGTTGCTGTGTGTGTGTGTGTGTGTGTGTGTGTGTGTGTGTGTGTGTGTGTGTGTGTGTGTGTGTGTGTGTGTGTGTGTGTGTGTGTATGCACGTGCATATGTGTGTTTGCATTTGTTTAAATATTTTAAAGTTTGGGTTTTGTGTGTGTGTGTGTGTGTGTGTGTGTGTGTGTGTGTGTGTGTGTGTGTCTACATTTGTTTAAATATTTTTAAATTGGATATGTATTTTTTTTTTTTACTTTTCTGCCTTCTTTTTTTGGTGGGGTGGAGTGGATAGCTGGGCCGTGATTTAAAGTAACTTGCCCTTTCATTTGCTTAACTTAAATTTTATCATTAAGGTTGTCAAGTGAATATTTGTGGTAACTGGAGCACTTTTATCCTTTTTCGGCGGGAGAGTTGGCCAGCTATACTGTGGATGAGTGTAATTTGTCCTTTTCACTTAATCGATTTAAATTCCACCCTTAAGGTGCATTTGTGGGAATAAATCTCAATATTTATGCTTTTTGGGGGGGAATGGTACTAACTTTATCCTTTTCATATTATTTTTAAAGGCTGGCTATTGTGCCTTTCTCTGAAATAAATTGATTTTTTGGGGTGGGAGTAGCTAGCTGCACTATGGGAACTTATCCTCTGTATTTGCTCAGCTTAAGATCTGTTATTGGGGGCTGGGTAGTGCACATTTGTGCAAAATAAATTGGAATAGTTATGTTTTTTTTTTTCTTAGAAGGGGTGGTTAGCTGTGTTGTTGAAATAATTGGTGCTGAGTTTAAAGTCAGGCTTTAACGGCTAGTGTGCATTTGTATGAAATAAACTGGAATATTGTATGAAGCACATTAGAAATACCCATTTTTACAGAATGTTTTCTCGGTCTCTTCCCTAAACAACACTACTACTAAGGTCGAATCTCACACTAAACTTCTCAGGATCTTTATAGATGATGAACTTAAATTTGACATCCACATCAATAACTGCATCAAGAAGACACACCAAAAACTAGGACTGCTATACAGAAATAAAAAATTCTTAACACAAAAATTTAAACTGTTCCTAGCACAAGCCTACCAATCTGCCTACCCTACTATATTCTGCCGCAATCTTCACTTACCTCCAAAAAAATTTGTCAACCAAACTCAAACTTACATACAACAAAATTGCTAGATTTGCCACTAATCTTCCCTATCGCTCACATCACTGCCTCTCCTTACAAAAACTCCACTGGTTAGAACTCCATAATCAGATCCTTCTGCCTCAGATCCTTCTGACAAATACTATCCTCCATCAACCCGCAGCCTGTCCATCTCAAGCAACCATCACCTGACCTTATGTCTCCAACTGGGAACTTCGTAGCTCCGACCAACACCCCCTACAAATTACTAAACTGAATAAATTTATATGCAAAATGCTATATAGCTACACAGTTACTTCCTCTTAGAACCAACTTCCTCTCCATATCAGAACTATCCAAAACTCTGGCAACTTCAAACTCGCTATTAAGGAATATCTGCTTAACTCTAGGACCTGCCCCTGTAATGATCCTACTTGAACACTGCCTCCTCTGCCTCATCCCCCATTTCTACCCCTATCTCTTACAGATCTTTATTCCTTTTGTTTGATATTCCCTGCTGTTTGACCTTACTCTCTCACTTTACTCCTATCTTCACTAAATACTTTTTATCTCTGAGCTCCCCTCCTCTTACATTCTATACCCCTCCTTTTTCTTTTACTTTGTGCCAGGACCTTCCATTTTGGCACTGTATGCCTCAATACTGTTATACTTAGGTTAGCAATTTCCCATTCAAATAATTATGATGAATCTGTGATTATGTGACACATAACAGTTTATATGTTCACTTTTTCTTTCTTTTCAAACATTGTATAAAATTAATCTGTTTTTGCTGCATGTATCTCCTCATGATTGTATGCTTAATTACTTAATTGTTTGTAAAAAATTTCACTGCTGTAATAGAACTTTTTGCCTTGGGTCTCTGCTGAAAAAGGGCATCTGCCCAGCCAGACCAATCCAGTTAACAAATGGCAAATAAATAAATATGTGATGTAGAATGTTTTCAATGAAATGACTTTTCACGCAGATGTATTTTCAGTCATTTGTATCACCTGGTTTCTATGTCAGTCAAATGAACCAGTGATTAAATGTCAGTGAACTATATATATATATATATATATATATATATATATATATATATATATATATATATATATATATGGTTCCCTATCAGAATCCTGAAACACTATAAGCCTGAAAGTCAAAATCCTGAAAATTAATGACTGAAAATGCAAAATCTCGAAAATGCAAAATCCTGAAAGTCAAAATCCTGAAAACACAAATAATGCTAATATGTCACTATAAAGACACTAATATCTACCAACTGACCCTGACCCTAACCCTAACCCTAAGGTCCGTCACTATCGCACACTCACCTGACCCACGCCCTAACCCTAACTCACTTAAACCGCCCCTAACCCCAATATTTGTCACTATTGCATACATGCCTAACCTGCGCCCTAACCCTAACTCACTTATACCGCCCCTAACCCTAACATAAAACCAACCGCACACTTACCTGGACCCAACGCATGACCTAACACCACAGGTCTAACAATAGCAAAGCCACAATGACGTCAGTATGTCCATTTTGTGTTTTCAGGATTTTGACTTTCAGGATTTTGCATTTTCGAGATTTTGCATTTTCAGTCATTAGTTTTCAGGATTTTGACTTTCAGGCTTATAGTGTTTCAGGATTCTGATAGGGAACCATATATATATATATATATATATGTGTGTGTGTGTCTGCATGTATATATTTATACACACACACACACACACACACACACACACACACACACACACACACACACACACACACAAAGTGTTTGCGTAAAAAAAGTATATGTGTTATAAAATTCTTCAGAAGGTAAACTGTAATTTAAAATTCTCTTTCATGCTTTTTTCTGTAAATTGTTCTAATTTCTGATGTGCAACCCTCTTAAGACTTGTTTTGTGATATTTAATTTTGTGATGTTGTTAACAAAAATATATCTTATTTGAATTGTAACTGCTGAAATTCTCTATGGAGCTTTTCTCCCCAGGCCTGTACTGAAAATAGGTACCTTTCACCCAGTCAGACTTCTCTTATAAACACATGTCAATATGCAATACATAAATAAATGACAGCAATCAGCAATGATGGAGATTTATTTATTTAACTGTTTGGTTACCAGGTAGGTTGACTCTGACTAAACCTTTTCAGCCACAACCCAGACTTCTTAATGAGCACAAATAAAATGATACAATACAATTTTAAATAAAATAGTTATAAGTAAAGAGCATGGCGATGGACAGGTTGACAGACGAGATCAGACAGGAGTCCCCATGGACTATGATGTTTGCAGATGACATTGTGATCTGTAATGAAAGTAGGGAACAGGTAGAGGAGACCCTGGATAGATGGAGATATGCTCTAGAGAGAAGAGGAATGTAGGTCAGCAGGACTAAGACAGGATATATGTGTGTGAATGAGAGGGAGGATAGAGGAATGGTGAGGATGCAGGGAGTAGAGGTGGTGAAGGTGGATGAGTTTAAGTACTTGGGATCAACAGTTCATAGTAATTGTGAGTGTGGAAGAGAGGTGAAGAAGAGAGTACAGGCAGGATGGAGTGGGTGGAGAAGAGTGTTAGGAGTGATTTGTGACAGATGAGTACCAGTAAGAGTGAAAGGGAAGGTCTACAAGAGTGTAGTGAGACCAGCTATGTTATATGGGTTGGAAACAGTGGCATTGACAAAAAGGCAGGAGTCAGAGCTTGATGAGGCAAAGTTGAAGATGTTAAGATTTGCACTGGGTGTGACGAGGATGGATAGGATTAGGAATAAGTATATTAGGGGGTCACCCCAGGATGGAAGGTTTGGAGACAAAGCCAGAGAGGCAAGATTACATTGGTTTGGACATGTGCTGAGGAGGGATGCAGACTATATGGAAACAGTTGATCTGCTGTGGCGACCCCTAACGGGAGCAGCCGAAAGAAGAAGAAGAAGATAAGTAAACAGCATAATCTACAATGTTATAATATAGCAATAACCAATGACGTTGGTGTGGTATATTGAAGATTTATCCATGGTTGGTGTGGTTTAATCATGATTTTAAGCCCGAGTGATTAAATAAAGCCAACCGTGGGTAAATTTCAATATACCGCAACCATGGAGTTGGTTATTGCTATTATACAATGACATTATTTAAGAAAAAAAATACTTACTTTTCTTAAATAATGTCTTTGTATAATGTTGCATTACTGTTCTTCCGTGGTTGGTGGTATACTGCTTCCTTGTGTTGATGTACTGCGCATGTGTATGGGACTTGCATTCCTGCACATACCCAGTACATCAGTGCTCGGGAAAGTAAGCAACGGAGAAAAGAAGATCTCCGTTGCTCCACTTTTCCTTTCTTTTTTTTTTTTAATTAAAAAAAAAAAAGGTTCTTTATGTTTAGTGTAGGAGAGAGACAGAATGGAGGAAATACAAGGGAAATCAGGTATGTGCCTTTAGTTTTAAACAGCGTACCTGATTTCCCTTGTATTTTCTGCATGGTGTCTCTCTTGTATGTCCGGAGTCTGGACTACAAATTTTGTTTTTATTTTTGTTGAAAAAAAAAAGTTAAAATTAAAGAATATACCAACGGAAAAAAGTCTGGGAGAGTGTTCCTTTTTCCATTGGTATATTCTCGGATTTACAACGGGCACGCTGGTTGGGCTGGCCAATCAGTGTGCTCATTTTAGAATTTTAATGGCCAGTCATTGTATAATACAGAAATAATTAATAGTAATATAATACATAAATAAGACAAATGTGGGTTGTATAGTAATTACTTATTTGTGCTTCTGTTAAATCTTTAAGACTTCACCCCTATAGTCTATCTAAGGAGGTCCAGGCTATATGTCATACCACACATGCACCCCACTACTGATTACTGTTTAAATATGCATTACTGAAATTCACAAGCTAACCCACATATTTATTTTTGCCTCACTTTTTTACATGACTCATCGTAAAAAAAAACAAGCAATAATATTGCACTGAAAATTTCACAAGTAGTCTTGAGACACACATTTATGTCCACTCACATATTTTTTTCAGAGTTGCACATTTTAATATTCATTTTAATGAGCTCCAGATCTTCCAGATCTGCTTTCTGCTCCATAGACTTGGTTATTTTACTTCTCACTTTCACATCCAGTTTCCATAACATTTTATTTTATTTATCTGCACTTTTGTTTGCCAGATTAGTTCTACTAGGCTAATGGTCTATCAAGGAAGATCGAAAGTGGTATTCATACTGACTAGGGGAAAATTTGGCCATGGTATTTGGGAACTTTCCCCACTCTTTTAAATAAGCGCTGTGTGATCTTTTTACATTCACCTGAGCTACCACCAACTCAAGCAGATCGGGCCTCAGTTTAAAGTCTAATCTGAAGAATGGATTTAAAATCAAAGCAGGTACTTATATGGGCAATGGGAACTATATTCACTCATGCACTGAGGTGAGTCTTCCAGACCTCCTATCATTAGACAAGACTTCTTTATCAGTGTCAGTTCATGACTACAGTTTGTGCATATTCTGTAATGATTACTCTTTCACACAATTCTTCTGTAACCGTATGTCACTATGCTTTCTTGGTCTTCCTCTGACTCACCAGCTATTTTACAGAACACACTCTGGGGCTGCTTTAGCATGTCTTTCTCCTGACATTCTGATAACACATGCAGTTCATCACCATCTGTGATATGCAACAATGTCTCCCTACCTTTCTGCATCTGGTGTTTCCATTACTTCATGTTTAGAAACATGACCGTTCCCTGACAGATGCAGGACTGTTTTGAGTGTCAGAACAGAAAACATCTAGATGTTGTGCAGTGCATGGCGTTAGTTTTTCAACACGACAGAGGTACAGAATCATTTGGATAGCACAAATGACATTTTGAGGTAAATATTTGTCATTTGTGCTGACCTCAGAAAGACGCCAGAATGGGCAAAGATGCTGAAATATGGGGGTAGCTACTGTATGTGTATATATGTATATATATATACATATATATATATATATATATATATATATATATATATATATATATATATATATATATAGGATATAGAT
Source organism: Protopterus annectens (assembly GCF_019279795.1). Classification (NCBI taxonomy): domain Eukaryota; kingdom Metazoa; phylum Chordata; order Ceratodontiformes; family Protopteridae; genus Protopterus; species Protopterus annectens. The sequence continues at coordinate 1,189,838,282 of NC_056735.1, read as the reverse complement.
ACGTATAGAATAGTGTGCATCTTTAACATCATTAGAATTGAATCCAAAATGCACATTTTCAGAATAATTTTTTGGAAGTCAGTGAAAACAATTTAGAATTGTGCTTAGTAGATTAGAGTCTATTTAACACGTTTGTCTATCATGAAGATCTGCTTGTATCATAGTACCATATCATAGCAGAATACTAGGCTAGCTTCCCAAGGGACCATTTTAAGCCTAGGCAAGTTTCCCTAATTAAAATGTGATAGGTAATGGCTCCCAAATCTTTTTTGGGGGGTGTATTTTCTTAGGTAGACAAACAAATACGAGCTTCCTCTCTCTCTAGTGCAGACATGTGTGGCAGAATAGGGGTATATTTGCAGTTTCCCATCCAATGGTCCAGGTTCTGCTTGAATAAATTCAGGGAAGTACTCTGCTTCACATGGATAAGAAGCCTGTTCCAAAGAAGAAGCTTCTGAGACACATAACTCTTCCTCCAGCTTGTACTATTTATGTTGCTGGTGAGGTTTCGGTCCCTAGAGTGGGTGTTTCTTTTGCTTTTTGTTTTCCAAATGTGTGACAGATCCATTAGTGCTGGCTCTGAGGAAGCTTTCTCGGCTAGACATAGGTCACCTCTCAGAAGCCTGTGGGAAATGAAATACAGTGCCAATGATATGAGATGAACTTCACAGGATTTGTTTTATACCCCTTGTATTCCTTTTGTGAGAAATCTCTGTGGATGCTGCAACTGCTGCAGATGCCTGCTGAGATAAATACTGAAGGGGCTGTTAAACCCCAGTGATAGGTCTGATGAGGGCAGAGTACAATGGGATGATGACTAGTTTGGGCCTAGATGCCATACCTTTACTTATAAATTTGCAATATGGAATAATTTCCCCATCACAGTAGAAACATGTTGGTCAAATACCAAATCTCTGTCTACATGTGTTCTGAAGTCCCTAACAACAGGGTCTACTCTCAGGGGTGTATTATCAGTGTAAGAGTTTAAAGTGGTAGTTGTCTTGGTGAAAGATACTATGATGCCTTTCTTAGCACTGAGTTTTAGGCCGTGACTCTGGCACTAGTTACTAGCCTGTATCAGGCCCTCTTGGAGGAGATTAGCATCTTGGGGGAAACAATGACTACTCCCAGTTTGCAATCATCTGCAAACCTGGCCAGCCAGAGGCCCTTGACAATAGCCTTGACTTGAGAGAAATAGATGCCAAACAGCAGTAGCCTCATCATTGAGTCCTGGGGGGACCCCACTAGTAACCAACCTTTTTATGGAGATAGATTTCCCTATTCGAACTTGTCAGTGAGCCAACTGGTTATCCAGTGAGGGACGTCTGGGTTAATACTTAATTTAGTGAACTTGTTAACAAAGCCTGAGTGGGGTATTGTGTCAAATGCCTTTGCCAGGTTGAGGGTGACAGTATGCATTGATTTGCCCTCGACTATCAGTTTGCTAACCTTCTCAGGGAAGTCCATCAGGTTTATCAGGCAAGACCTGCCCTCCCCAAACATGAACTGACTAGGGCCCGATGTTTGTAGCTTTCCTATATAATCACTTATGATCTTTATTTTATTTTTTTATTAGGTTTGTTTACCAGGTAGTACACTGATCACAACAGACTATTTGCAGGCATAGCCCTGGTGAAGAAATTCACAACAAAATGAAACAGAACAAATTCACAAACAGAGTAATTACAGAAGGTAGATAATCCCACTGATAACTGATGCAATATGTAAATATTATTAATAGAGTAGAAAAAAGAAATGTGAATTAATTTTAATAGTAAATATGAGAGGGAAGCAAAAAGTGAGATCAGGAGCTCAAAGTAGGAGTGATGCAGGTGAGGGGAGAGTTAGGTTATGTGCCTAGTGGAAAATCAATTGCTTTAAGATTTTTTGATGAAGGTGTCTTTTGAACTGAGCTCTGAATGTGGGGAAAGAGGAGATTTCTTTTAAGTAAAGGGGGAGTTTGGATGCAAGAATGGAGAGGGAAAGGTCAGTACGGTGAAGTTTGTTTTGGGATGTTTGGAATGATTATCCTGTCCATAGCCTTGCACAGTAGGCTTATCAGGCTAATTGGTCAGTAATTTCCCAGAGCTGTAAATTGGCTGCTTTTACAGTCTTGAATGTATTGGGTGTGAAGCATGGTTGGAGATTGTGGTTGACTAGAGGCATCCTGGGATATGCAAGCACACAATTATTTGGCTCCCTGCTGGGATTTTATAAACAGAAAATAAACAAGGGAAAGAATTTTATTTTCTTTCTATTCTGTCTGCACTTATTTTTTTAGCCATTTAGATCTGCCTTCTGCAGTGTCTGTTCTGTTTCTGCAATTTACTTACTGCTTTGATTTCCTGTTTTGAGAAATCTGTAGGCCTTAGGCTTGCCACCTTTTCAAATGCTAAAAGTGGGACATTTTTTGTAGAAATGTAAAATGTTGCTGGATAAAACATACCCACAGCCAATGAAAAGGTCAGAACTTCACTTTTTTAGCAAAATAAAATTTTATTCTTGCAGCATTTGAGTTACTTGTACTATTTCATATAACATTTATGTGTTTCGTGTACAAAATAACTGCTTTATGCAACTATTTGGCGCGAATTCGCGCTAATTAGCGCGAATTAGCGCGATTTAGCACAGAGCTGCCACTGTTGCACACTAGGGCAGCGCCGGTTAAGCAGGTTTAAACTATTCGGGCTACCTAAAGTCCACTCTTCAAATTTTCCCTTAGAACTACCTTCCTCGAACTATACTACTGATCAAATCAGCGCATCCTTTAACTAAAAAGATCATCTCTACTTGACTCCTAGTAGACTATTCTCTATCTGTTAAACCTAGCACTTGCTCCTACAGTACTTATTACCTTGATACGGCACTCTTGTCATAGATAGTACCCCAAAAGGCAACCCCCATTCTCGGTCACCCACATCCCCGGAATCTTTTTTTAAAGTTTTTGTCTATCCGTCTAGCATGTCGAGGGATCAGTTGCTAGTGTCCTCTCCTGCTCAGCTGGTGAACCTGGGAATATTGAGGCAATGTTACAATTGCCTCATGTACACAGACAACCCTCTCCTCCTCCCACAAAACACAAATACATGCGAGAGATGCAACTATACGGCCAAACTGGAGGCTGAGCTCTCTCAACATAGGACTGGCAAGACCAGTCAGGAGGAGAAGGTTACCACACACACTATAGACCCAGTCTCACATAGTACCATTACAACCTCAAATCATACACATAAACACACAAAGACATACTCGGAGGCTCTGATCAAAAATCTACCAAAACAGCAGAGGCCACCAAAGCAGACACCCAAACAACCACCACCTCAGAACACAACACCTGCAACACATAGACCTCACAGTCAGAGTGTCAAACAGTCACAGCCCTTAAGGCCAAACACAATGCCAGACACACTAGTCATTGGTGACTCCATAGTCAGACACACTGACGTCCCGCTCACCAGACTGTGTAAGGAGAAGGTCACAGTAAGCTGTCTGTCGGGCGCTAGAATCCGCCACATAACGCAAGCACTCAGGTCTCTCAACAGCAGGTACAAATATGACTCAGTCATTGTCCACGCTGGTGTAAACGACCTGAGACGTACCTCCTTGGACTACATGAAAAGAGACATTGAGGAGCTCTCTGATTATGTAGCCCAGGCAGGTATGACCCTGACCTTGAGCAGTATCCTACCTTCACCAAGAATGATGCCACAATAGAGATAAGATGATCAGCTTTAACAATTGGCTTAAACACTGGTGTCATTCAAAGGGGATCCAGTATCTGTCTGCCTGGGATGACATGCTGGACAAGCCACGCTGTTTCTTCAAGGGACGGCTTGCACCTGTCATCCCTGGGATTCCGGATATTGGCAAAGGCTCTTGCCACCCCCATAGTGCCTTTTTTAGGCAAGGCTCAAATTCTAAACCTATCACCCTAGAACACAAAAAAAGAAAAAAACTAAGGGTAATGCTGCTCAATGCCAGAAGTCTAAATCTCAAAATGCACGCACTCGAGGCCCTTCTCAGTATGGAGAACATCGATGTCTGTGCTGTGACAGAAACCTGGTTCAAGGCTCCTGAGAGCACCCCAGCGATATCAGGTTTTACCTCATATCATGCGTTCCGGCCCCAAAATCGGGACAATACCAAGAAAGGAGGGGGGGTATCCATAGTCATCAAGGACACCCACACCTCAAGACTGGTGGCAACGCATGATGCATCGGAGACCATCCAGGTGCAATTAACCATAGGCAAGACTGCTCTGCAAATTGTAGCATGTTACAGGCCACCCTCACAAACTCAGGAACCTCACATGGCCTTCCTGAAAACACTAGAGGGGATAAATGTATCACCAAACACCATCATACTAGGTGACTTCAATTACCCTAATATAGACTGGGAACACTACTCAAGCCCAAACACCCTAGCCCAAAAGTTCCTGGAATTCATAAACTCAAATGCCATGGAACAACTAGTCACCATCCCCACAAGAGGAGATAACATACTTGATCTCATCATCACGAACATGGGAGCACAATGTTCAACACCGGAAGTATACCCCTCACTGGTGAGATCAGATCACAAACTAATCTCGCTGGAGGTCTTCATCCCACCTGCACCGGAAATAAAGAGGACCAGAGTAAAGAACTTCAAAAGCCGACTTCACACTTCTAAAGACTAGTGTGGTCTCCTTTAAGGCCCCGAGCCGGCGGAAAACAGTACTCAAGCCGCTGAATCACTTACAAATGCCTTCTACCAGCACCTGCAGGACTGCATGGATAAGGCAATCCCAAGCAAAACAAAGACTCTTTGTACCAAAGGCAAGCGTCCAGTCTGGTGGACCCCAGCCATAAATAAACTCTACAACAAAAGGAGGAAGCTACTACAAGATAGAGCAAAATCCTTAAAAGGTAAGACACCCTTGATCACTATAAGTAAAAACTAAGAGCTCTCATAAAATCATCCAAAGCAAATTTCGAGAGAAAAATAGCTAAAGACTCAAAAGACAATCATAAGGCCTTCTTTAGCTATGTTAGAAACCTAGGAGGAAACTCCCAGATATGCTCAGAACTAGTTCAAAATGATGTGAAGATTACTGATCCTACAGACATTGCCAACATACTGGCTGACAGGTTCAGTGCAAACTTCTCCCCTCCCCAAAAGGAGAGATATCTATACCAAACGATTTCAGCCCCCAAACATCTCCAGCCCAAGTGAGAACTGCTCTCTCCAAAGCAAAAACACAGCATCCATGGGACCTGATGGTGTCCCCGGCTGTGTGCTCCACGAACTCAATGAGGAATTAAACCCACAGCTAGGACAGCTGTTTAATCAAAGTCTTACCTCTGGATACGCACTCCAGGAGTGGCGCACTGCAACTGTGGTCCCACTTCACAAAGGCGGTGCCTCCACCGACCCTGGAAATTACCGCCCATTAGCTTGACAAGCCTTATCTGCAAAGCCATGGATAGGATCATAATGGACCTCATAAATAAAGACATAGGGAATTTGCAGACTTTGGATCCAACCCAGTTTGGCTTTGTCAAAGGCAGATCATGCCTTTTAAACTTGGTTGACTTTTTCAAACAGTCACCAAAGCCATTGATGAGGGAAAGGCAGTCCATACAGCCTACCTCGATCTGGCTAAGGCCTTCGATACAATACCCCACTCGGGTATCATTGAAAAACTCATCAGCTTAAATGTTAACCCATACATCACAAGATGGGTTGCAAACTGGCTGAGTGACAGAACCCACAGGGTCAGAGTTGCTGGCGCCATGTCAGACTCAAAGCCTGTCACAAGTGGTGTCCCACAGGGCTCAGTCCTGGGCCCACTCTTGTTTGGCATCTACTTTTCTGAAGTAAAAGCAAACACAGGAGGGTTATGGCTGACAAAGTTTGCAGATGACTGCAAACTGGGCCATAGTAGAAAACACATCTGACACAGATATCCTTCAGAAGGGTCTCACAGAAACGGATAACTGGTGCCAGAGCCACGGCCTAAAGTTAAATGCCAAAAATGCATAGTCATACCCTTCGGGAAAAACAAGGTTACCCCTAGCTACCAAATAGGTGGCAATCCACTGAGCACAGAAGAAGTTATCAGGGACCTGGGGACCCAGGTTGATAGTAGTCTGTCATTCGACACCCATGTAGCTAAAGTAGTTAGGAAGACCTTCTACATTGCCCACCTTATCATGAAGGGATTCTCATCTAGATCAAGGGAGGTCATAGTCTCCCTTTACTCATCACTCATCAGACCAATGATTGAGTACAATGCCCCATTCGGAATGTATCTGACCCGACACTTGCAGCAGCTGGAGAGGCCACAAAAGTTCCTCACCAAAAGGATAAAGGGTCTCAAAAATATGTCCTATGCTGCCCGACTGAAAGAACTCCAGCCCTATTCAGTCGCTTACCGCTTGCTCAGAGGTGACCTTTGCCTAACATACAAGGCCATGTCAAACCCAGATTTGATGAATATGCTTCATCTCAAAAAATCTAGATCCATCAGAGCCACAAGGGCGGAGACTTGAACCTCGACACTGCTATTAATAGGACGTGCTGGAGGGATAGATTCATCACCCAAAGACTCCCTATGCTGTGGAACAAAATCCCGGTACATGTGAGGCAGAGCACCTCGCTGGCCTTGTTCAAGAGAAATCTTGACCAATGGATGGGAGATCGCAGATATACCCCAGGGATTACCTCAGTGTCACTGCTCGACAGAGGCACAGCAAAATAATGGGTATAGTTCCCCATACTAAAGGGGTGGCATAAGCCACAAAACGATGGGCTAGGCTTGTAAATGCCCTTGGGCAGATAGCCTAGTATGAACCTATGAACCTATGAACCTATTAAAGAAAACTTAGGAAATAATTTTCATTGCAAAATCTCAGCTTGGCATCCTCACTTGTAATTGAGAAGTTTTTCTACTGTATACCGTGTCATCCCTTTAGGTTCATAGGTTCATAGGAGGTTACTAGGCTAGCGGCCCTAGGGCCTTTACAAGCCTAGCCATGTTAATTCCATTTGTTTTTTTTTTGGAAGCAGTTTGCAGAATGAATTTATGAACTGAGTGGGTCTGTTATCAGCACCAGCTATCCTTGTCCGTGAGGGACATGGGTACCACCCCAGGGGTGAATTTGTGGTCTTACATCGAATTATCTAGGTTGTGTTTGAATAGAGTCAGTGAGGAATTCTGTTTTACATGAATAAGAAGTCTATTCCAAAGAAATGGCAGTATCTGGGAGAGGATAAAGTGGACATTACTGGCAGACAGTGCTTTTAATCAAATGAAGAAAATTATTGCTTTCTTAATATTTTTAGTACATCTTTTATTGTACATAGTGCTGCATCAGAGAAATAGAGTGAGACAAATTACACTTCTTTTATTTTTTCCCCAAAGGTTCTCCTTCACGAGTTGTTTCTGTTGCTCTTGGCTTAACATTTACTGGCTAATAGCTGTGGGCTGTTCATCAGTAATACGTCATACAGAGCGGCTCATTAGTGCAAAGCAGTTCCATCATAGTGTAGCACCGCAAAATGCACACTGCAGCCAGTAGTTAGAAATCCTCCTGGGGCTATTTTTTGGATAAAGGCTAGCATTATACAAGGACTCTTCCTTTTAATCTAAAAGAAAAAAAAAAGAAAAAACAAGCAGAGCCATTAAACATCAGTTTTTGGGAGTTCAGCTCAATGTAAGTCAGCTGCTCCATGGGCATACAGTACTAATAATCAAAATGTAAAATTTTCATCAAGTGTATAAAGTTATGTAGAAAATCTGGGTTAAAAAACTTCAGCTAACAAACTTGCGTAACACCACATTTCTGAAAATGATATCACTGTGGTAATAAGAAGATAAATGCATTTGTGAAATAAAAATTGTAGTTGGGTTGTTGGAGAACGTGTAGCATGTAAAATTCTAATACAGAGAATGGAAAAAAATGTGAATAGCACAGCCTTCAGGTGAAAACATCACAAAACTGTTACTAACAAACTAAACCTGGTTTCTCAAATATTTGCAGTTGACTGCATCCTTAAAAATGCAGTACCTTATTTGGAGGTTAGCTAGTTGGACACTAGCTACATTACAAGTATGAGCCTCTGAGAAGTATCAATCATGTTGGACTAAAAAGTGGGAAGTACTGCTTGGGACTCTTAAGTGGAGTAAGACTGTCAGATGTTTCGTTTCAGAAACATACACTAGTCGACTGTATTCCTAAAGTTGAGGTCATCCTGGAATTTGTCTAAATATGAAACTGTTTGGACTCCAATATCAGAGTTATATAGAAAATCAAGTATATCTTCAACTAAAGTTTGATGGCTTTAGATTAAGTTTATCTTTACTTTTTTTCTCCATGCCTATTTTCTTTTTTCTAAACTAACGTTTATGGGTGCTGTCTTATTTGATTTTACAGAGTGCATTGGTTAATTTTATTTTGAGTAAGAGTTTTACTAATCAGTTTGAAATGCCTGTGGCTTTTCTTTATTTATTATCTTAAGGGTGATATCAGCTTGGTGTACCATTAACTGTTGACTTTCACCTTTTGAGGAATTTTACTGCGCAATCTATTGATATTACAAAATTATCAAACAGATGGCTTATTTTACAGATACTCTGCAACTGTGTTGGAATGCTGGAGTGGTCTATCTGGTGGCAAACTATTGTAAGGAGAAGAGGGGGGTCCTGGTACTGGACTGGTACTCATTAGCCCCTCTTGGAAAATACTGTGTTTGCACTTGTAAACAAAATATTCCTAGGCATGTTTCAATTGCTTTTGTCAATATTGCACTGGAAGGCAGTGGGCTCCATCTGAGATGAGTGAAATCCTGGGCTCGGCTTTATAACTGCCCTCCTTACTGTAATTGTTTAGTAAGCTCATTCCACTCTCATCTTCTTTGCTCATATTATTATGCACTAGAAGATACAGCTGGAAGTTCTTTATGCTGCTAAAGGGTAAATGACCCTCTCCTTCATAACCTCCTGCCTGTTTATTGTATACTATATCCTAGTGTATAATATATATCAAAAAGCATGCATACTTGAGTATGGACAACATGTGGGGGAGGTCAGAAACATTTTGGATTCCAAATGGAATATTCTCACCAGTGATGAGGGGATTAGTGAAAAGATAGGGGATAGACCAAGTTTTGTTTACAAAACTGGGAAGAACCTCAAAAGTATGATAGAAATGAGAACTTACAATTACAACAACTATGGGAAGAAGAGGCTAATTGGGACCAGACAATGTGGACATTGTAACCAATGTTCGCACATATTGTTAGAAGATAAGATCATTCTGGAGAATAGCCTAAAAAGTACCATAATTTTGAGAAGGGGAAATTGTCAGTCACAGCATGTTGTATACCTAGGGAAGTGTACCTCTTGTCCCAGTTTTTATGTTGGAAAGACAGATAAAAGGCTACAAAATAGGGTTTATGACCACTTATATTGTATAAAGAAAAAAGACAAAAATAATGCATTGTCTAGACATATAGAAGACAGCCCTGGCTGTGAAACATTCAAATTTGCAATATTGGAAGTGGTCAACAGTAACCCTAGGGGGGGGGTAACATCAAAGCCATACTGGGGGAAAGAGAGATAAGGTGGCAAATTAGGCTTAATGCAGCTAGCCACCCAGGCATTAATGAACACATCCCCACTAAACCTTTAATAAAGGTATAATATAATTATATGAGGAAGTGCTTATATATTTCTATGATAGAAATGTATGTATTTCATGCATACATAGTGCATTTGAAACATTAATACACTAGGACCTGGGTATTATAACATGTATTAGTAGGTACATTTAATATTTATATGCAATTAATATTTAAATAGGATTACAGGTTGTTGCATCAATTTTATATTCATATGAATTCATGTATGCAAATGTAAATATTTTTTAGTTAAACAAGTAATAAGGTGTATTTTTCATACATATTTTATCATTTTTTTATTTTTCACATTTATAATGTCACTATATATGAGTATCATTCATCATTTTGTTGAATTTATTTTAAAATTAGATGGTGTATGAGTTTATATATTTTTAAATTTTAATTGCACATTAATTGATCAGATGGTAACATTTTGGCGTTTTTTTAACTATTTAAAGTTTAGCTATTGAGCTGTTAAATGTTCTGATGAAATCTATACTTGTTAGATGAAAGCGCTCAACGTTTTTTGTATTTTACTACAATAAACAGTTTTTACTACGTGGATCGTGGCTTTCTATTCTGGGGAATATTTATATGGTTCGTGCACATTTCTAGAGTTGGTGTTCCCTAGAAGCATTTCGTTGGTATTTACTTTATTTAGTCAAGCAGTGTTTCCCCTACCAACCAAACCTAATTTACCTCATTTAGTCTATAAAATAAGAGACAGTGTATCCATACCAAGTAAACCTAACTTATCTCATTTAGGTCACCAGTGTAAAACCTTCATAAAATATATGCATAGCTACATTCTTCCACAGTGCAGTTCATTAACTCTCAAAATCTACGAGCAAAGATGTAAATTCAGCCTGCTTGATTCCCTTTTGTTGCTGGCTTCATAGTGCCTGGAACCCTTTAATAGTGTAGTAGCTGCTATTTTTTTCTCACAGATAAGGAATTCTCACTCAACACAAGAAATTATGTTTGTGAGATGCAAATATTTAACAAACATGTAAACCTTACTTTCCCAAAACTGATGTCTGTAAGTAAAATGCAACCACATACTATACCAACCAAGACTAAAATGTCTTACATTGAGGATGTAAAAAAGTTTCCTCCAGACAAAGATAAGTTTTTAGATTTGATTTCCTGCACTTGTAGTTCATTATTTAATTGATCGCTACTGCTTTACTCCATTTAAAGAACATTTGAAGTACTTCTGGTGTAAAAATCCCCTGTCTTTTCCAACTGTTTTAATTTCTAAGAGTAGCACAAAATGTATTATTAAGCAAACGAAAGGCACAAACTGCATTATTAATTAAATTAAATGTTCAAAATCATGATATTTGATAAAACTAGCAAAACTATTCATATGGGGCTCAGAATTACCTTTGGTTTGCATAATGAGCATGTTAAAAGTAAAACGGGCACAAGAAAAGTATATTGGGCATGATAAAAAATTAAAAAGGCATAACGAGTACAATCTTCTTCTTCTTTCAGCTGCTCCCGTTAGGGATCGCCAGAGCAGATCAACTGTTTCCATTTCTTCCTGTCCTCTGCATCTTGCTCTGTCACACCAACCACCTGCATGTCCTCTCTCACCACATCCATAAACCTTATCTTAGGCCTCCCTCTTTTCCTGTTACCTGGCAGCTTCATCCTTAGCATCATTTTCCCAATATACTCTGCATCCCTCCTCAGCACATGTCCAAACCAACATAATCTTGCCTCTCTGGCTTTGTCTCCAAACCTTCCAACCTGGGCTGACCCTCTAATATACTTATTCCTAATCCTGTCCATCCTCATCACACCCATGCAAATCTTAACATTTTCAACTCTGCCACTCCTGCCTTTTTGTCAATGACACAGTCTCCAACCCATATAACATAGCTGGTCTCACTACCCTCTTGTAGACCTTCCCTTTCACTCTTACTGGTACTTGTCTATCACAAATCACTCCTGACACTCTTCTCCACCCACTCCATCCTGCCTGTACTTTCTTCTTCACCTCTCTTCCACACTCACCATTACTCTGAACTGTTGATCCCAAGTACTTAAACTCATCTACCTTCACCACCTCTACTCCTTGCATCCTCACCATTCCTCTATCCTCCCTCTCATTCACACACATATATTCTGTCTTAGTCTTGCTGACCTTCATTCCTCTTCTCTCTATAGCATATCTCCACCTCTCCAGGGTATCCTCCACCTGTTCCCTACTCTCACTACAGATCACAATGTCATCTGCAAATATCATAGTCCACGGGGACTCCTTTCTGATCTCGTCTGTCAACCTGTCCATCACCATTGCAAATAAGAAAGAGCTCAGAGCTGATCTTTGATGTAATCCCATCGCCACCTTAAACGCATCCATCACTCCCACCGCAGACCTCACCGCTGTCACACTACCCTCGTACATATCCTGTACCACTCTTACATACTTCTCTGACACTCCCGACTTCCTCATACAATACCACAACTCCTCTCTAGGCACCCTGTCATATGCTTTCTCTAAATCCACAAAGACACAATGTTCTTCCGACCTTCTCTGTACTTCTCCATCAACACTCTCAGAGCAAACATCGCATCTGTAGTGCTCTTTCCTGGCATGAAACAATACTGCTGATCACTAATCATCACCTCCCTTCTTAGCCTAACTTCCACTACTCTTTCCCATAACTTCATGCTGTGACTGATCAGTTTAATCCCTCTGTAGTTACTACAGCTCTGCATATCACCCTTATTCTTAAAAATTGGTACCAAAACACTTTTTCTCCATTCCTCAGGCATCCTTTCACTTTCCAAGATTTCATTAAACAATCTAGTTAAAAACTCAACTGCCATTTCACCTAAACACCTCCATGCTTCCACAGGTATGTCATCTGGACCAACAGCCTTTCTGTTCTTCATCCTCTTTATAGCTATCCTTACTTCCTCCTTGCTAATCCACTGCACATCATGATTCACTATCCTCACATCATCCAACCTTCTCTCCCTCTCATTCTCTTCATTCATCAACCCCTCAGAGTACTCTTTCCATCTGCTCAACACACTCTCCTCGCTTGTGAGTATATTTCCCTCATTATCCTTTATCACCCTTACCTGCTGCACATCTTTACTAGCTCGGTCCCTCTGTCTAGTCTCTCTCCTTAGTGTCCAACCTTTTATGCAACTCTTCATACGCCTTATCCTTAGCCTTCGCCACCACTCTCTTTGCCATGCACCTCATCTCCTTATACTCTTGTCTACTTTCTTCATCTCTTTGACAATCCCACTTCTTCTTCGCCAAACTCTTTTTCTGTATACTCTCCTGTACTTCTTCATTCCACCACCAGGTCTCCTTGTCCTCCTTCCTCTTTCCAGATGTCACACCAAGCACCTTTCTAGCCGTCTCTCTTACTAGTTCTGCTGTAGTTACCCAGCTATTCAGTAACTTTCAGTAACTCTTCACTGCCACCCAGTGCCTGTCTTAACTCTTCCCTGAACATCACCTCACAATTACCCTTTTTCAATTTCCACCATTTGATCCTTGGTGCTGCCCTCACACTTATCCTCCTCTTCTTGATCACCAATGTCATCCCACAAACCACCATCCTATGTTGCCTAACTACACTTTCCCCCTGCCACCACTTTACAGTCTCCAATCTCCTTCAGACTGGCCCTTCTACATAAGATATAATCCACCTGTGTGCATCTTCCTCCACTCTTGTATGTCACCCTATGCTCCTCCCTCTTGTTAAAATATGTATTCATCACAGCCATGTCCATTCTTTTCGCAAAATCCACTGCCATCTGACCTTCTGCATTCCTTTGCTTAACACCATACCTACCCATCACTTCCTCATCCCCTCTGTTCTCTTCACCAACATGCCCATTGAAATCTGCTCCAATCACCAGTCTCTTACCCTTGGGTACAGTCATCACCACTTCATCCAACTCACTACAAAATTTTTCTTTCTCATCCATCGCACACCCAACTTGTGGAGCATATGCACTAACAACATTCATCATTACACCATCAATTTCCAGCTTCATAAACTTCACTCTATCCGACACTCTTTTCACCTCCAAAACACTCTTAGCATACTGTTCCTTCAGGATAATGCCTACGCCATTTTTCCTTCCATCCACACCAAGATAAAACAATTTGAAAACGCCTCCAATACACCTAGCCTTGCTCCCCTTCCATCTGGTCTCTTGCATACACAATATACCAACCTTCCTTCAGTCCATCATATCAGCTAGCTCTCTCCCTATATTAATCATACTGCCAACATTCAAAGTTCCGACCCTCACTATCACAGTCCTAGCCTTTACCTGCCTTTGGGCATGCCTTCTCCCTCTTCTCCTCCTTTGGCCAACAGTAGCCCAATTTCCACCTGCACCCTGTTGGACAACAGTACTGGTGGTGGTCGCTGTTAACCTGGGCCTCGACCGATCCGGTATGTATTTCTATACTGTTGTCTGCATGTACAATTTGGCAAAATTTTACACCGGATGCCCTTCCTGACTCAGCCCTTCTCATTTATCCGGACTTGGGACCGACACAAAGAAATGCACTGGCTTGTGCATCCCCAGTGGCTGGGTTTATAAAGAGTACAATAAAAGGGCAAATTAAGATGAAAGAGCAAGGTGATTGCATGTGTTTTAGTAAAAGACCATGTTTGAGCACAAACTATTATTTCACATTCTTAGACAGTCTAAACTTGTGTCAGGTTAGCGCTTAATCCGTATAGGAGGAATATAATTAGAAAGAAGTAACAGCCAAGCGTGAGCAGGTACAAACCCTTTTATGCCAGGTCAAATAAAGCAGGATCCAAACTTGTAAAAAGAAATATTTAATCCACAAACAACTGACAGAGAGATAAGCGCTTTCGCAGTAATGCTTCTTCAGATCTATGACAAACACTAAAACTGCTTTCACCATATATACTGTTCCCAATCAGTGGCAAGCAATTAGTAAAACATTCCAAAGAATTTTAAAGAGACAAGAACTGTTGCAATAAAAATACATGGAATAAAATGCAAAGAATCAAATGTATATAACATTCAAAAAGTATGTGTGAAAATCTTGTATAAAAAAGCATGTTTTAGGAACATCTATAAAAACAAATATAGACAAAATAAAAACAAGTGTGCTCTTAAGACATATTAAAACAGTTGATTCACTTAATATTCCTTCTCTGCCTTAATTTAGGTCTAATTGAGGCCCTTTCATTCAGGCCACATCCTTTATCTGCTTTTAGTAATATGATCCATTCTGTTTCTTTGCCCTCTGTATAGACTTTAATATCCCCACCTCTTGGATTAGGAGTAATCACCTCCAGTACCTTAAATAAAAATACATGATGTGTATTGTTCATCATAACATGTTTGGCCAAAGCGTTATGTATTGTGCCCTTTCTCATATGGTAAACGTGTTCCCTCATTCGATCCCTCAGTGGGCGGTTAGTCTTCCCAACGTAGAATGAGGAACATGTTTGACAGACAGCTAGATAAATAACATGTTGTGTCATACAGTTAGCCTCTGCAGATATATAAAAACTTTTCTGTAGGTCTGGATGGAAGAAATGGGGAGTACTATCTATATAAGAGCAAAAATTGCAATGTCCGCAGGGCTTAGTACATCCTTCCTTCCTATCTCTAAAACTAGGTGTGGGGTAACATAACTTCCTTTTTAAATTGTTTTTATTCTTATACAAGAACCCTGGTTGTTCACCAACTATCAGTTTAAGGTCATCATCCACATGTAGGATTTCCCAATGTTTTCTAATAATTTCTCTGATTTCTAAATGGTCTGACGAAAAATATGTAATAAATTTAACATATTGTGATCGTTCAATATGACTATTTGGGACTGTTATAGATTCATGCGGTCCAAAATAAGGTTCACCCCTAGTATGTCTTAGTTCATGTATATCATTCAGGTGTGTGTTTATCTCCCTAATGCCATAACCCCTAGTAGATAACCTGTCTTTAAGGCCATTTAGTTCAGTTTCAAAGCCATCATCTAGAGGATTCAGCCTTGATGCTCTGATTGCTTGGCCTCTCATGATATTTCTGAAAACATGGGGTGGGTGCATACTAGATCTAAGCAGTAAAGTATTGCTGTGGCAGCTCTTCCGAAATACACCTGTATTTATAAGATTGTTATGAAGTCTTTCAATATACATGTGAAAATAGATAAAAACATACACATTTTTTTTAAAAAGAACTTTAAGATAAATATATAAATACTAAAACCATCACAATGTATTGGACATATAAATAAACTTGAATCAAAAACCAACAAAACTTGCAAAACAATATATGTACTTATTTTATAGTTTTTCAGCTCTCATTTTTAAAATAGGGGTAATGGATATGTATTCATTCAGCCCTGGGAATCTATTGGCTTCCAATAACAACTGCCAAAATATTTCTCTAACTCTATCCTATTTTTCCACAGCCCCCCCCCCCCCCCTCACATCACATTGAACCTTCTCTACAACAAAGAAGCCCCATTTTGCTTGGGGACATGACAGTGTATGTTTAAACAAGGCATTTTTAATGTCTTCAACTCTAATAACATATAAATGCTCATAAATCCTCCTTCTGAGTTTATGAGTAGTTTTTCCACAGGTTTTGCATAGGGCTAAATAAATCAAGCCTTCACTATTACAATTGGAAAAACTACTACTCTGAATCTGATAGTCTCTTGACAGGATGTATACAGAATCCTGTCTAAGTATATATGGGCATTGGGCACATGCCCCACATTTGTAGGTTCCCAATTTCTTACATGAAACAATAGAATCATTATGCTCCAGCAAATCCTTAAGGTTCCTGCCTTTTTTGTATGTGAATCCTAGGGTGTTGGTAAACAAAATGTACAACTCTGAATAACATCTAAACCTGCTCCAATGTTGAGTAATAATGTTTTTAACCCTAGAGGTATTATGATTATAAAACATCACATAATTATCCCCAAGGTTTCTGGATTTCATCCCCGGTAACGTTACCCCTGGTTGTTGTGTAGTACCCTGAACATTTATTGGTACTATCACACTTGTATCTCCTGTTCCCAAAATAAGGGCAAACCTATCCCTTCTCCCATTCTTTACTTCCTCCAATACATCATCAATTAAATAGTTAGGATACTTCCTAGATATAAACATTTCTTTGACTCTCTGACTTTCATCTTCGAAGTCCGAGTCCAAAGAGGTCATCCTACAACTACGGATAAATTGTCCCTTGATAATACTTCTCTTCTGTTTAAATGGATGGGAGCTAGTGAAATATAGGTATGAGTTGGAAAAGGTTTCCTTTCTATATACATTAGATGTAAACTGCTGCCCTAGGACATCTTTTTTAATGGTGACATCCAGAAAATTCATATAGTCACGTGTAATATGGGAAGTAAATTTCAAAAAATTAGTGGTATGGTTTAGATCGTCTATAAATTCTGTTAACTTTTCCATACTACCTTTCCAAAAAATGCAAATATCATCCAGGTAACATTTGTAATATACCCAATATTGTGCATATTCAGACTGGAACACAAACTTCTCTTCCCAAACCATGAGCACAATGTTGGCATAAGTAGGGGTACAACTTGCTCCCATGGCCACTCCCTGGATCTGTTTAAACAACTCACCCTCAAAAAATATAAAGTTGTATTTCAATACCAAATCCATCAACTCTGTAAAAACCAGAAATGTACTGTGGTCAAGTTTTCCATGTTGATGAATGGCATCCTGGAACCATTCTGACCCTGTAGAATGTGGAATCACATTAAATAAATCCTGAATATCAAGGGTTACAAATATTAAAGAATCAGAATACATATTGCTATTAATGCTTCTCAAAAATTCCCAGGAGTCCTTAAGTATACCATTGGCCCTAACCCAAATATCTTTTAATTTTATATCCAAACATTTGGCCAAATGATGTGTTTTTGAGCCATTAGCTGCCACAATGGGTCTCAGGGGTGGATCCTCCACACTTTTATGTACCTTGGGTATCCCGAAAATAGCAGGGATACGGGGTCTGTCCACACTGAGATACTTAAAAGTGTCCTGGTTTATAAAATTGTCATTCAGCATGTCCTGTAAAACCAAATCAATCTTACAATATGCTAAGTTAATCTCATTCTTGGATACCCTAACATACCTATTGGTATCATTAAGCATATCCGTCATCTTACTGGAATACAAAATGCTGTCCATGAAGACCACCCCTCCACCTTTATCGGGTTGCATCACCCTCAGGTATCTATTTTCTTGAATGGATTTGAGAAGTAACTTTTCTTCTCTAGTCATGTTAAATTTACCATGCCATCCACCCCTGTAAACGTTCCTGATTTCTTCTTCGACCTCCTTTTCAAAATTTTTTAGCTGGGGGTGTATAGGGGGATTGTGTACTAGGTCTTCTAATACCACTATTAGTACCACCATCCTGTTGCCCCTGAAACATAATGTCTAAATTATTTTTCCATAAAAAAAATCCTCAAGTCTATTAAGCAGTCCACTAAATTACCCCCTGCAGAGGGGATTAATTTAAAACCTTTTGAAAATAAAAGAAAATGTTTGCTGTCAATCTCCTCACTGCTGTAATTGTAAATTTTAAAGTCATGAAGGGTGTGACATGGTCCATCCACAGTAATATTCCCTCTACTCCATTGGTCCAAGATGTTGGCTAGTCCCCCTTCCTGGCTACCACTCTTATTTATCTTGTGCCGTTTGGGGGACCCCTGTAAAAATACCGCACGGGGGATTTGAGTCTTAACCTATCTGATCTCCTAAGTTCAGGGAATTCAGTATTATTTGAATCCTGATGTTCCCCCATCCCTGAATCACTGTAGATCACTCTATGGTCCATACAGTCCCAGACATTATGTCCCCCTGGTGGAAAAGAAGAGGAATAAGTACTGTGTTGTGGTCCAGATTTATCAAAAAAATTGTTGTTATTTTTTTGACCAAATTTGTCATCCTTGGGGTATGGGTATGCTTTTTTGGGAGGGCTATATAAGCAGGCACAGCCTTCATTCATTCATTTTACATCTGAAGATGTCTGGTGGATGAAAATGCTTTGTATTGTGTGACGTTTATGTGATTAAACCTGCTGCTGCTTACACCTACAGGCTTGTGTTTTATTATTACCTCCTGCCTCTTTGGGTGCCTGTTGTGGTTTTACTATTTTAAAGAACCCTACACTTTCCGCTCCAGCAAGATTACAAAGAATGATGCTCAAATTGAAAAAATACAATTTCAAAATGGTCTATACAAAAGGTAAACATCTTTATCTTGCTGATACCTTATCCAGATTGCCCAGAAATCCTATGGAACAGCTTGATGCAGAGAATTTTGATTTTGATGTCATGGAAGTGCATACATTTTCTACCACTATGGTGGTGCTGCGGTAGCATTGTCACCTCGCAGTAAGACGTTGTCCTGTTCAATTCTCAGCTAGAGCGTCTTCTGTGTGGAGACATGCGTGAATGGGCGTACCTTCATTGAAGGTTGTTTGTCAAGGCCAGCAACACGGCATGTAAAAATCTGCTGCCAATCATAAGCGGACCGGAGTTCCTCTGTGGCGACCCTTAACCGGGAAAAGCCGAAAGACACAACAACAAGAATTGATGAGCTAAGAGATCATACAGAGACTGAACCAATTTTGTAAAAGCTCAACCACTTCATCAATGTAGGATGGCCGTCAAAGCAATCCTGTGTACTGCCAGAAGTACAACCTTACTTTCCATACAGAGATATGATGCTGATGGAAGATGGTATCATTTTTAAAGGTCCAAAAGTTATTGTTCCTACTTCCTTACAGCATGAATACATTCAGATTTTGCATCATGGCCACCCAGGTTCTGACTCTACCAAATGAAGAGCAAGAGGGCTAGTATGTTGGCCTTCTCTAGCAAAAGACATTGACAACATGCTTTCTTCTTGTTCAGTGTGCAACAGTACTACATTTGCAAAAAGAGCCACTTCAGCTAAGCCAAATTCCTGAACTATCTTGGCCAACAGTAGCAACTGACATATTTGAGTGGAACAGTCAGCATTAACTAGTGTTGATAGACTCTTATTCAAACTGGTTTGAGAGTGATTTGCTACCTAACCTAACATCCAGTGCTGGTATTACCAAGATGAAACATCATTTCTCAGTCCATGGTAGTCCACAAGAAGTTATTTCTGACAACGGTTCTCAGTTTACCATTCAATTGTTCCAGAGATTTGCTAAAGAGTGGGACTTTATCCATGTTACTAGTAGTCCTGAATATCCTCAGTCAAATGGCTTTGCTGAACGTGCAGTGCAGAGTGCAAAGCAATTACTGGAGATGTCAAAGCGTAACAATACTGATATCTTCTTGAATTTACTTAATCTCAGAATTACACTCCATGACAATCTACTAGGTTCACCTGCTCAGAGACTTCTTTCTAGGCAAACTAGAACAACCTTGCCTATTAGTTCTAGTTTGTTGGTACCTAATGCTAAAAACAACAGAGCAATCAAAGCCCAACTTTTTAGTGAGAGGTATATGTACTGAGCCGAGATCCTACTTAGTGGAATCTGAGGGTAAAGAGTACAGAAGAAATCACAGGCATCTTCTTCCTGTATCAGAAATGATATCGCAGCATCGTACCTGTGATACAGACTCTAGATCTCAGGGCAACCCTGACAATGTTCATACTGAGAAACATGTCACAGTATTCATTCCCATTCCTGACAATGTCCCAGATGTCTCCAGAGCTGACCATTCCTTGAAGACAATCCCTGTTGCTAGATCCAATTCTGACTTTTATGTTACACGGTCAGGTCGTATTCCAAAACCTAGTGAAAAATACACAGCAACTTGGACATAATTGTTTTCTAAGTGTCTAATTTTGATAATTGCATGTCAAATAATTAGTTCTGTATAACTGCATGTCAAAAGATCATTTCTGTAAATTGCATGTCATTGAATACTGTTGTTTCATATATGGGATATTTCTCAAAGAGGAGGATGTAGATCAGAGTGTGTGTATGTACCTTTAAGAAGCATTTTCAGAGGTAGCACGTGCATATAAATACTGAGCATGTGCAGGCAGCAGTGCTATTTTAAGAGAACAGCCAGAGTGTTAACATGTATGAGTGCAGTAGTCAGTCTATTTATAAGTTTATTTAAGTTTAAGATACAAAGCCTCATTTCTGATGTGTTTGTGTGCAATAAAGCTACTTGACCTGAACCCATAAATGTTCGTCTGTTTTATCCTGACCAGACGAGCAACAGTCCCTAACTCTAGAGACCACCCTATTAGACCTCTGTATAACCCAGTCCTCAGACTATAATAGCCTACCATAACACAGGTGTGGACAACATGGATATACACTTTCCAAATGTCTCTGTACCCAGCTTGGTAGATATTGGCATCCTGAGGCAATGCAGCAATTGTCTCATGTTCACAGACAACCTTTTAATCCTTAAAGAAACTAACACAGTATGTGAGAGATGTACATACACAATTTCCTTGGAGGCAAAAATCTGGGTTACAGACAAGGATGATAAGAACACACATACTACATCCACCACACACACAGACCATCTTATGCTGAGGCACTAAAAAACAATCTTCCCAAACCTCAAAGACCTCCTAAGCCTACAAATGGAAACACCTATCCTCAGCAATCTCTAAAACACACACCCAAAGCTACAGAAAACACAACATATATGCCTGCACCCAATGGTCTTCCAAGAACAAAGCCTATAAGGCAAGCAGACACTTTACCCAGGGCTCTTGTTAGAACTGTTGTCACAGGGGACTCCACTGTACATCACATGGATGTCCTACTCACCAGACTGGACAAGGAAAAGATAACGGTTAGTTGCTCATCTGGAGCCAGGATCCACCATGTTATGTACACACTCAAGTTATGCACCACAGGTACCATTATGATTCTGTCATGGTCTGCATTAGTGTAAATGACCTGTGTTGCACTTATCTGGACTATATGAAGAGGAAAATCATGGATCTCTCTGAATATGCATCTCTGAAATGTATGTGCCTTGCATTGAGCAGCATTCTACCATTACCAAAGATGATGTCACAGTATGAAGAAAAAAAAGGTTGGCTTAGTTTCTGGTGTCATTCCAGGAGGATTCAGTATTTGTCAGCATGGGAGGACAAGGGTAACAGACCACATTGCTTTGCCAAGCATTGTCTGCTGTTGTCCTCCAGGCTTCAGGATATTAGTTAAACCTTTATCCACCTCTTAGAGCCTTTTTAGGCAGTGCCAAATTAACAAAACTACAAACACAGCAAATAAAACCCAAAAGAGCCTGAAGGTATTACTGCTCAATGCTAGGAGCCTTAACAAAAAACTCCTTACCATCCACCTCAGTCTGAAGAATATAGACATCCATGCTGTTACTGAGACATAGTTTAAAGTCATAAAAAGTATTCCAGCAATGAAAGACTTCAGTGTCTTCCACGCATTTGGACCATCTGCCGCACAGACAGGGGCTAAAGGCAGAGGTGTCTTGTTCTAAATTAGCAACAAGTGTGCCTCTAGGTTGTTTAAACCAGGTGATGCCCTGAAGTTCATCCCACACACAAATCACCATAGATAAAATCCCTTACCATATCCTAGCAAACTATACATCACCATCTATGCCCCAAGAATCCCATAACCTGTACCTAGACCTGCTGGAAGCACTCAACATCCAGCCACATCCCCTATTCATGGGAGACTTCAACTACCCCTCTACAGACTGGGAAACCTACCTGCCTCCAACCTGAAGGCATAACATTTTCCTAGACTTTATTAACACAAATACCTTTGACCAGATAGTGCACACACTCCAATCAGAGGTTCAAATATACTGGACCTAACACTCACCAATATGGTAGAGCTCTGAACCCACTCCCCCATCATGCTCTCACTGTTGAAGTTGGATCACAAAGCTGTCTGCTTTGGAATATTGAAAACCCAATAAAACCTGTAACAGCTGGGAACTGTTCTAAAGAAAATTACATCCTATTAAGTGAAAAATTCAATGCCCCTCTAAACCATGTGTTTGCAACAACATATGGGAAATTGTTCAGAGAATCCTTGCACAATAATGGAAATGGCTGCATATATGCTACTGTACCTACCATATGTAAGCCCAAAACAATCCCAAAACAGGTGGAATCCTAACCTTAACAAGATATATTACAAAAGATAAAAACTCATGTCCAAAACTGGAAAAACAACTATCACAATGATGAGCTCACTAATTAAATTAAACTGGAAACTAAGAGGACTAATTAAGTGCAACCATGCCAGTTACAAGGTCAAGATAGCCTCTCAGGCTAAAGACAACCACAAAGCCTTCTAAAGCTATGTCCAAAACCTTAAAGGTAAGACAAAATAGTGTGCTAAAATGTGTGGTAAATGGTACCACCTTCACTGAGCAGACACAGCGAATCTGCTGGCTGACAAATTCTGCTCTAACTTCACCCATCACTCTTCCCCCTACTGCCCCCCAAGAAATCCCTACTAGCATACCCCCAACTATTAGCAAGAAGCAGGTCATGGTACCAATCTCTAAGGCCTTAATGGGTCAAGACAGTATCCTGGGTTGCCTCATAAATCACTTGAAACATGACCCATCAGGACTGAGTTAACAAAGAAACTGCTTTTGCATTTGTTGCTGGTGTGGAGTGCACTGAATTATTTTGCGCCAGTTCAATAACACTGCTGCAGAGGTAAGGAAGTTATTAACCTCAAAGACTATTTCGGTATACTTTTTTGATAGAGTCTGCAAAGGGAAGTGACATTGTTTCCTCTTCTTGGTTACACTTCTGCAAAGGGCAAGTAGTCTGCATTTCTAGGAGTTTGCTGTTTTACATTCCTCTCAACTGTCCCTCTTAATCTCTCCTAAAACTGGCAACTTTTTAAACTTAATGACAACAATTAGATTTATATATTAATTTTACTTCAGAAAGTGTGTATTAATTCATGTTCATTTTTTTCAGTCAGTGTCTCAAATTAATAGTACTAGTAGTTTAAAACTGTCTATGTTTCTTATTTTTAGATTTGTCCCTGATTCTGTTGATATTTATCCTTGATGTATTGGGATGTGTTGAGAGCCATGCTGTTTTATTTATTTTTATTTATTTATTTAATTAATTTTTTTTGTTTGTTTAGGGGGATGACACGCAAGCAGAGTCAAGTTAGGCATTTTACGAATTTTTGACACGCCGAACCCAAAAGGTTCGCCACACTGCTGTAGTATGCAAACCCATGGAATGAATTACTATGGAAATGATCAGCAAAGACATTGACAACCTACAGACACTGGATCCATCCAAGCTTGGCTTTGTTAAGAGAAGGTCATGCCTACTCAACCTGGTACACCTCTTTGAGAGGGCCACCAAGGCAATGGATCAGGAGAAAACAGTACATACTGCTTACCTAGACCTGGCTAAGGCATTCAATACAATACCCCACTCAGGTATTGTTGATAAACTCACTGAACAAGGCATAAATCCCTACATAACTTGCAGGATTGCCAGCTGTCTCACAGATAGTTCCCAGAAAGTCAGGATTGGCAAGACCACCTCCACCAAGAGAGGGAGTACCTTGGGGCTCAGTGCTGGGCCCCTCCTGTTTGGAATCTATTTCTCAGATGTCAAGACTAATGTCAGAGGCCTCTGGCACACTAAGCTTGCAGATGACTGCAAATTGGGAGCTATCATGGATTCCCCCATGACACTAACATCCTGCCGGAGGGTCTAACACAGACAAATGACTGGTGCCAAAGCTACAGATTAAAACTCAATGCCAAGAAGTACATTATAGTGCCTTTTGGTAAAAAGTCTGCCCAGATAAATTACTTCATCCATAAGGCACCCCTAAGAGATGACCCAGAGTTAGGGATCTGGAAACATAAGCAAACAGTAATCTGGCCTTTGACCACCACATAGACAAAGTAGTAAGAAAATCATTTCATGTCACTCATAAGGGTATGTCATCCAGGTCCAAGGAAGTTATATTACCATTTTACTCAGCCCTTATCAGACCATTCATTGAGTATAATGCCCCCTACAACATGTACCTGACCAGGCATATGCAGCAGTTGGAATGCCCATAGATGTTTCTCACCAAGAGAATCCAGGGTGTTAACATATTATCCTGTACAGAACCCTATCTGTGTACGCAATCTCCTACAAGTTACTGAGAGGCATTCTATGTCTATTATACAAACCATCCTCAGATCCAGATTCATGTTTGTGTGGACCAGGTCAAGGATGTTTGAGACCATTGTGGTTTTATGAACTAGCTGGTCCAAGCTGTTGGCATTTACAAAGTAAAAGAATCTCTGAGCCTGTAAGTTGGGTGTCATGTATGATTCCCAGCTTATATTGGGATAGCTAAAATCGTCCACAAATATGGTTAGGTTTGGATGGAGAGTGTGTTGAGTGTCTTTAAATAAAAGTGTTATGGTTTTCCTGGGTTATTGAGGAGGAGCTATAGCTTGCTATATGGTATGGGATCTTATTTATGATGATTTGGACGTGGAGAAGCTCAAGTCCATCATGCTGATGGACCAAACTTTAGGTGTGTTTTTTTTTATTATATTTTATATTTTATTATTTTTAATATATATATAGAGACACCTCCACCTTTTGCCCCTTTCTGTTTAGCAGCTAGTGTAAATGTGTGGAAGGCATTGCAGCCCTGCACTGCCAGGATGCTGTCTGCTGCTTTAAACTATGTGTCAGTGACTGCACAGATGTCTACATTCTCCAAGGTGAGGAGAGCCTGCAGGGAGAGGGGTTCCTTGTTCAGACTCCTGGCTTTGAGCAGTAACATCTTCAGATTTTCTTGGTTAGGTACAGCTATGTCAGAACGTTTATCTGTTTGTCATTGCCTGAAAAAAAAGCAGTATGGGGTAGAAAAGGTTTTAGCCGACATTTGCAATCCCAGGTGGTTCAGGTACAGACCATCCCTGGAAAATCAGCATCTCTCAGCCATGTCCTTCCAATATGACAAATATTGTACTCCCTTTGAATGATATCATACTTTAAACCAATAGTTTAAGTCAATTATTTTCTTTTTTTATTGTGGAATCATCCTGAAGCCACGGTGGTGCAGCGATAGCGTTGTCGCCTCACAGCAAGAGGTTCTCCCATTCGATTCTCGGCTGGAGTGCCTTGTGTGTGGAGTCTGCATGTCCTCCCCGTGGTTGAGTGGCATTCGAAAGGCATGCGTGAATGAGCATGCCTTCATTGAAGGTTGGGCGTCGGGCTGGCACCTCGGCACCGTAAAAATCTACTGCCAATCATTAGTGGACTGGAGTTCCACTGTGGCGACCCCTAACTGGGAAAAGCAGAAAGAAGAACAACAACATTGTGGAATCATCCTAAGAAAATTAGAATGCTGTTCAATGATAGGTTCATACTAGCCTGAGACACATTGACTGACAGCTCAGTCATGTCTCTATTCATATACTCCAGGGATATGACTTAGATGCTTAATACGTATGTAGACTATGACCAAATCATACTTGCACTTGGGATTACGTGAGCTGAGTGCATGAGTAATATGTTCATAGGTTCATAGGTGTTCACCTGGCTAACAATCACAAGGGCAAGTATGACTTGGTCATAGTCTACATATGTATTAAGCATCTGAGTCATATCCCTGGAGTATGACCAAGTCATACTTGCACTTGGGATTAAGTGAGCTGAGTGCATGAGTAATATGTTCATAGGTTCATAGGTGTTTACTAGGCTAACAATCACAAGGTCCTTTTTAAGCCTAGCCATGCACCCCAAATGTCTGACAAGTTCTGCTACCCTTGATAAGTGTAAGCATGGGTCTGGGAGATGAACCATTTAAAGGTTACCTTTGTCCATTAATGCCAAACAAGGGATGAATTTCCAGTTTCCCATCCAATTGTCCAAGTTGCACTTGAATTGGGTTAGGGAGGAACTCTGCTTCACATGGATGGGGAGTCTGTTCCATAGACGAGGTAGTCTCTGGGATAAATACCTATCTCAACGGCAGATCCTATTTATATCACAGGGAAGGTTTGTCTTTAGAATGGGTAATTCTGGTGCTGTTTGTTTTGTGGATATGCAGGAGGTCCATCAGAGTGTTGTCTGAGAATGCCATGTATGCCAGGCATAGATCTCCCCTCAAAAGCATGTAGGAGACAGAATACAGGGATAGGGCCTTGAGGTGGTCTGCATAGGGCATATTACCTATTCCCTGTATTCTTTTAGTGAGGAACCTCTGTGGACATTCCAGTTGTTGGATATGCCTGGTTAGGTACATACCAAAGGAGGCATTGTACTCAATGACAGGTGTGATGAATGCCGAATACAGTGAAACAATGACTTCCTTGGACTTAGATGCCATACCTTTGTTTATAAGTTGTGCAACATAGAATGATTTCCTCATCACTGTAGACACATGATGATCAAAGATTAGATTGCTATCTATGTGTGTCCCTAAATCCCTGACTACTGGGTCAACTCTAAGGGGTGTGTTATCGGGTCTACTTTAATTAAACAAAAGCGGAATCCGTCGAATACGAATCCGTCGACACATAAACAGTGAAACGCGATAATGTTGAACACGCAAAACCACGAACTTTAAACATTAAAAAAAACGCAATAGTCGGCCAACCCATCGCCCGTAACATACTACCTACGCAAACACAACAACAAAAAACACATCCATACACTAACCAAAACCCTACTACTATCCCTAAATTAAAGCACCAAAATCCCACTTGTAACCCTACACTAAACCCCACATACACAACTATCTATGCACTACCCTTAATCTCTCCCTAACCCTAAGGTCTATAACTACTGCACACTTACCCTACAGAACTGTACCCACACAAAGTAAATATTCCACACACATACATTTAACAAAACCCTACACTAAACCTTACATACATTACCTATCTATGCACTTACCTTAACCCGCACCCTAACCCTAAGGTCCGTAACTATCGCACACTTACCTTACGGAGCTATACCACAGACGGGCCAACTATGACAATTCGACATTTCCGATTTCGCTATTTAGTGCGTTTGACGTTTCCACATTTCGCTGTTTATGTGTCGATGGATTCGTATTCGACAGATTCTGCTTTCGTTTAATTAAAGTAGACCCGTGTTATCAATATGATAGTTACCAGGGATGGATGACTTCCCAAAGGATACTATTATGCATTTCTTGGCATTTAGTTTTAGGCCATGGCTCTGACTCCAGTTGTTTGTCTGCATCAGCCCCTTCTGTAGAACATTTGTGTCAGTGTGATATTACATGGCAACTCCTAATTTGCAATCATTTGCAAATTTCCTCAGCCAGAGAACACTGACATTGGCCTTGACTTCTGTGAAGTAAATGTCAAAAAGGAGCGGTCCAGGGACTGATCCTTGAGGGACTCCACCTGTGACTGGCCTCTTTGTAGAGGTGGATTCTCCAGTTCTAACTTCCTGGGTCCTGTCTGTGAGCCAGTTGACTATCCACTGGATGACATTTATTTTATTTATTTATTTTATTTTACATTTGTTGACTGGGATAGTTCAACTGGATCCTTGTCCATTTTCAGCGGAGGCACAGGGCGAAAAGCTCCGTACATACATACATACAGAAAAACTGCTACATTAAACAAGTTAAAGCACTGTTACAGATACATTACATAGGATAAAAGTCATTCATTTTGTCATATACGAATCTGATTTGTTATAGAGTAAAAATAAGGAAGCAATGTAGGGGTGGCCAAAAGACTTCTTTAGCACATGTTTATATTGCCAGAGTTAGTCAGGATTAGAGGAAGGACATAGCCATTGCCTTTTAAAGTACTGTTTTAGATTTTTTTGAATTGGGTTAGAATGGGTTCTGAAGTAAGCTCAGCAAGAAGTGAGTTCCATACTTTGCCAACAGAGTTGGCATATAGAGAGTCTCCAGATGAGTTGTTGCTTTTGAGGGTTTGGACTAGTAATTTGTTGGATGAGCTAAGTGTCTTGAGGTTGCTGTAAGGGGTGACAATTTTTGTAAGTATGGGTGTGTTTTCAGGTTGGTAGAGAATTTTGTGTGCTACTATTAGCTGATTGTAGTGAAGTTGGATAGGCAATTCTAGGCACCCTAGATTCTTTAGGTTCAGACACTGGTGTGTTCTGTATGCTGCTCCAGTGGCAAATCTAGCAACATGATTAAAGCAGCTAGAGAGTTTATTAAGGTCAGACTTACTCAAGTCCATGAAGAGAAGGGATGCATAAAGGAGGGTGGAAAGTAGATGTGTATGGGCAATTACCATCCTAGCTAGTGGAGTGAGGAAAAGTTTGATATTGTATAGTGAGCCAAGTTTTTTATTAACTTTTTTAATAGTTTGATTAATATGCATATCAAACTTGAGATTATTATCAACTGTTACTGCTAAGACTATGGTACAGAGATCTGGGACAATGACAGTGTCATTGTTAGATTTTATAGTAAAGGTTGGAGCGGAGGCTTTACGAGTGGGGGAGAAAAGCAGTAGCTTCGGTTTGTTAGGGTTTAATAGGAGACATCAATTACAGAGCCAGTTTTCGACAGTATTAAAAACATTTTGGGATAGAGTCTGCAGACTTAAAGGGGAGGTGGCAGAGCAAATCAAAGTGGAGTCATCAGCATATTGAATGCAGGTGGCTGTTGGGGTGACTGTGTACTGGTCATTAATAAAGATAGAAAATAATAGGGGTTCTAATATAGAGCCCTGAGGGACCCCAAGGGTGATAGTTAGAAGGGAAGATAGTTTGTTCTGCCATAGTACAGCCTGTTGTCTACCACTCAGATAAGATTTGAACCATTAGATAGCCATACAGGTTTATACCTAACCTCTTGAGTTTGTCAACAATGCCTGAGTGGGGTATTGTGTCAAATGCCTTGGCCAGGTCAAGGTAGGCAGTGTGAACAATTTTGCCCTCATCCATTGCTTTGGTGACCTTCTCAAAGAAGTCCACCAGGTTAAGTAGGCATTATCTGCCCTTGACGAGTCTAAACTGGGTTGGATCTAGTGTCTGGAGGTTTACTATATCTCTGTTGATCATCTCCATGATAATTCTTTCTAGGGCTTTACATATAAGACTAGTGAGACTTATGGTTCTGTAGTTTCCAGGGTCCGTAGATGGCCCACCTTTGTGCAGAAGGATGACTGTTGCCTTTCTCCATTCATGAGACACAAAGCCTGTTTGGAGGCTACAGTTAAATAGTAGTTCCAGAGGCCCTGATAGGTCATGTTTCATGGTATTTAGAAGGCATCCTGGGATATTGTCTGGGCCCATTGATGCTGTGTTCTTGGTCTTAAAGAGAGCATTAAGGACCTGTTCCCTAGTGATAGTAGGGGGGGTTATATTTGATGATATTTCCTGAGGAAAGGTTGAGGGGGAGACAGGAATAAAGTTGGAGGTAAATTTATCAGCCAGGAGGTTTGATATATCTTCTGGCTCAGTATAGGTGGCTCCATTTACAATGAGCTCTGGCCTCTGACAGACAGATGACTGTGACACTCCCTTTGCTTAGCCTGGTGAATAGGATATCTGTGTGTCTCATTATGGAGTCTCCTATGACCAGAATACTGAGTTGTGTAGTGGTATGCCTTATGGTCTTAGAGATTGAGAGTTTGAGACACCATGGGGTTGTGACAGTATGTGTCTGGTTGGATACTGTTTATGTAGACTGCTCTTGAGGTTGCTAAAGACTTTTTGTGTTTGCAGTATCTTGGGGAGGTTACATTTAAGATCCTCAGCAGTCATGTGACTGGTCTGCAGTATGTGAGGTGGATGTTGTGTGTGTGTGCTACTGACAACCTATCTGGTGGTGTAGGTGCTTGTAGATAGGAGCCATGCCTCTAATGACATTGTATAACTGCACCTGTCACATACCTTATTTGTTTCTTTGAGGATTAGGTGGTTATCAGTGTAGATAAGGTAATTGCTGCATTGACTCAGGATGTCCATGTCCACTAGGTCAGCTCCAGTGAAGTGCATGTCTACGGCTCTGGATCCTAGTTGCTTATTCTACAGGGTTGGGAGGGTGGCCTAATGGTTAAGGTGTTTGCCTTACAAACACAAGGTACAGGGTTTGAATCTCACAAGGGATAATTGTCTAGGTTTAAAATGGCTCACAAGGGCAGTTAGCCTAATACTAATCTATGAACCTATGAAAATCTTGAGAAGCTGAATTTTTGGTTGGGAGGGTGGCCTAATGGTTAAGGTATTCGCCTTACAAACACAAGGTGCAGGGTTTGATTCTCACAAGGGATAATTGGCTAGGCTTAAAATGGCTCACAAGAGCAGTTAGCTCAGTATGAACCAATGAACCAATGAAAATAGTACAAACTAGGTTTACAGCTGACTAGCTTGATTGCTGTAGGAGTGCAGATCACTAACAAGACTACCTAAAACTGCCTATGGTCAAGGTCCAGGTATGGGGGCTTCTCAGCATGCAAACTAGCCACCCAGTACACAAACTAGCTGCTTACTGAGAAAACAAGCTGCTCAGTGCATAGCTGGGGATTTAGGAAATTAGAAAGATAGTTGTATAGGAAAAATTACAATTCTAGGTGCATGCATCCTCACAGGGCACTGCAAACTGCCACTGCACAATGAGCAGCATTGCACAGACGTGACAATTTTATACAGGTAGAAAGAAAGCTCAATGAAACACATTAGCCCTATGGCCTATAGCAAGTGAGCAATTGGAGGTTTTGAACAGTGTATCCCAGCTTAGAAGTGACATGGCCATTTTCTACTGCCACTAGGGAGCAGCCCCAAGACTTTGTAATGGAAAAACACTGACTTGGGCCACCCAGAGTGCAGAAACAGCAGATTAAGGCTATAAATCAAACAGAAAATGCAGGAAATCAAAGGAAATGGTCATGGCAAAAGTCCAGAGCACTGATAATTTCAAATGAAGAACAAGGTCACAGTAGTTAATTTACAGATTAGTGATTTAGCATACAGCAAATTAGAGCTACAAATATTTTACATATAGTGCAAAACAGTATTTTAAGGCACTTATCTGTTAGTGGATTGATCTGGATGCATCAAAAAGCCTCTGGAGACAATGGTGTCATTGCTAAGTGAGTCGGTGCTCTGAGCTAATATCTTACTAGCTTAAAAAAACAGGTTACTCTTCATATCAGATCTATTTGATGTTAGTCTTCAATCAGTGCAGGAAGATACTGTGGAAAATCTTTCTGTGAGACAGGTAGTAGTGGGATACCAGTCAAGTTGTTGCAGTCACTGAGGCTATTTTTTCTGGGGTTGGGAAGGAGTGGCACTTTAACTCCACATTTCCTGTCATCCAGTATGTATTCACCTCCCCAGTTCAGATCGAACAGGTATGGCAGCTCTGACACACTGAATTCTCAGCAATGTTTCAAAAGTTCAGCTGTCAGTTCATCCACACCAGCTGCTTTTTTGTTTTTTTTATGTTTTTAATGGCTTTAGTCACCTCTCTTTTCAGATGTGTCATCTGAGCTATACTTTGCTGGAACAGCACAATTTCTTGGTCATACTGAAATCTACAACTATTATATTCATGTGTCTTACATGAAAGTGAGCAGTAATAATACATTCACTCCCTGGATTCCACTCCGTCATTCAGTGCACAACATAATATCAAGGCAAAGATTCATCCTATTGATATGGTGGTCTTCTTTCCTTGGGCAGCGTAGCTTCAATGTTTACCTTACAGCAGGAGAGTCATCAAGAAGCTTAGCAACATTACTCACATTGTGATAAGAGTAAACCAACGTCCTCTGGACAGAAGATCATTTGCATTAATACGAGGTGTGAATCTGTGGTTATTCATGCTGTCATCAAGACTGGGTTTGAAGGTAGTTGGGGAGGTAATCTTGATCTGCAGAGGGAGTCTGTTTCAAAGGCGGGGAGAGCACTGGCAAAAAAACATATTATAGCAGGTGGTACTGATCTTACAACTGAGATTTAGGGCTTTGGCTTGTGGTTTAGACTGTTCTATGAATGTGGAGTAGGTCAAAAAGCATAGGGCTTTTCACTGCATGAAATGCTAGGCAAAGTTCACCTCTCAACAGTTTGCACAGAGGCAGGGGATTTTTAACCTGTTGGGGTAGCTTAAGTGGCTTAACTCCAAGATGCTTTTACATTAGGAATCTTTGGAGCATTTCATATTGTACAGGGAGCTTAAATAGGCATTGCATTTGATGAAGGGAGGAGTGGGTGGGGGCAAGAACATAATTTGACCAAGATGAGATATCCCAACTGATGAGCTGTTGGAGGCAGAAAGGCTTCATAATTACAGCTAAGAGATGGAGGTAGTTACATCTACAGCTGAAAATCAGTCTTAATCAGTCCATCTCATTTCACTGGCACACAGGAAGCCAGTATAATCCGTTGTTATTTTGCCATACATTTCAAATTCTAACGTGTAATTGCTTTAGTATGGAAGAGCAGATTCATAAAGGACAGGAATCTCTTGTGACTTTCAGTCCACTCCTTTCATTGATCCATTTTCAGTACTTCTTGCCTTTCTACACCAGTTTGCCCTAATGCTATAGTGCCTCTGTCTTGCTATTTATGTAGCTCTAGTATTTTTGTGGAGGGAGGGCAAAGGCCCCTCATTCAACTCTTTCATTTCTTAACCTGGCTATACACTATGGTAATGCAAAATGAAAATTAAATAGGCAGTACTGACTTTCAAGCTTCTCAGTGAATTAACTTTGTAAATATGAATTTAATTCCTTAACTCATTAAAATGATTTGCTCCATCTTGTGATTTCCAGCTAACTCTGTGGTGTAGAGAGCTGGAGCCCTGAGCATGCCAAAACTTCCATGGTTTTGACTATTGATCAATGGACTGAAAGAGATAGCCTGGGTGGGAAGGGTGTGAGTTGATTCTGTGAGCTCAAATGCCCACAAGGGAGGAATAAGGGCTATGCTTCAGGGCTGTACTTTGTGCCAATATCTGGCTTATGGTCAGAAGAACCTACCGGATAAACATGATCTAATTTTCTGACTGTATAAACCTTAAAGGGGAGTCCCTGTAGACATGGCTTACCTGGACTTCAGCACAGCCTTTAACTCAGTCTTACCAAAGAGATTGCAGGGAGTGGGAAAAGGAAAAACACTGAAAAATGGGTAGCTATATGTTTGAACAGTAGAAGACAAAGTGTTCTGGTGAGAAAACTGATTTGAAGAATGAGGAAAATGAGAAGTGAAATACTGCAGGGGCCAGGCCTAATACTGCAGGGGCCAGGCCTAATACTGCAGGGGCCAGGCATAGGTCCATTTTCCTTCGCTGCATTTGTCTCAGACATATTTGAGAAAATAGAGAACAAGAACAGCCTCTTCAGTGATGGTATATAGTTAGGTCAAACAGCAGTGGTCCAGAGGAAGTGTCTAAGCAAATATTTGGAAAGGCTGACCAGGTGGACTGAAAGGAGGCATTTCAGGTTCAGTATGGACAAAAGATGAATGCAAAGTACTGCTCTTGAGATACAACAACCCTGGTGTGAAATGTCTACTGCGAGGTATTGAAGTGATGCCAATAGAGCAGGAAAAGGATATGGCTGCTGATTATATCTACACTGAACCACAGTGACAGCACAGTAGTGTCAAACAACAAAATGGTAGGGGGTGTATACTTAGAGGCATAGACTTTAGAATCAAAAAGGCAATACCCCAGTCTAAAGGGCTCTGCTCAGACCACATATTGATTCCTGCTTGCAGCTGCAAAGGCCATGCGTGGTGAAGAACATCAAACTGGTGGAAGGAATCCAAAGGAAAATCACTAGAACAATGCATGGGATAGACAAAGATATGGCCTTGTCCATAAGAGATGGGAGGAACATAATATGAGTGAAAAAATCATGCCAAGGTGATGAGACATAGACCATTGAGATCTGGCTGATGTCAAGAGACTGTTATCTATCTATCTATATATATATATATATATATATATATATATATATATATATATATATATATATATACATATATATGCATATTTTAAGTAATTTATCTACAAATTTGATCATAAGATCATCAGCGTAAAGCATTTTTCCTGGGAAATGAGAGTGATGTCATTAATGAATAGTGACAAGAACAGAGAGCTGAATACTGATCATTGAAAACTCTTTTCTGTAGTCAATGCTGAGCTGGTTGGCAGTTGGCAATAATTATTTTATTCGTCCAAGAATATAAGTAGGAATGGAACCATTTGGTGGTTAAGTAGCGTAGTCTTTAGTTGAAATTGTCGCAAAAATATTTTGTGAAAGATGCTATCAAATGCATATAAATATGCTTCTCTTACGTTGTCATTATTCCATTTGCCTGTAGATGCTTCTAGTAAGATATAATAGTTTATTATTTTTTTTTTTTGGTGTTATGTCCTTTGGAAAAATTATACTGATTTTGAATAGTAGGTCCTAAGAGAAAATGAGAGAATGTCATCACCATGACAACGCATCCATATCAACTCTGCACACCCCTTCATGGATATTGGGCTCCTAGTTACATGCAATATTCATTTAAGGGGCTAGAAGTTCTTGCACAGACTAATACTTCTAAAAGGACAGGTTCAGTACTATGGTTTATGTATAATCTGACAAATCACTGGAACCACCACGATGAATAAAACAATAGATTTATTTCAGGACAGAACAAGCGCTTTCACACACTTAGCTAGTGCGCTTCATCAGATTACATTAAACAAAACTAAACCTTGTCCTTATATATAAAAAACACGCCCTAATTAACAAGTAATTGGGCAGGTAAAGGCAATTTAAATCAATTTAAAGAGATAAATTCACATTTTAAAAATGGTCATGGTTAATAAAATACTACAAGAATTTCTCAAAATTTCATCCAACAATGTATGCAATCAATTCAATCAGTCCACATTAAAAACATTTCTTATGTAGGCAAAAATAATCATATTATCGTAAATTATGTATATCGTTTCAAAACATTTCCATACTAAAAATGTTATTCCAAAATTCAAGTCCAATAAGATAGGTTCTACAAATATTTCATGTGTTTTATAAAAGTAAATAAATATTGCCCTTATTTGCAAACTAATAAAACCAGCATAAGCTATGAGTGCAAATTGCAAGATGGAGGAAAGGAAAGGGGAAAAGGGGGGGGGAGTAGAGAGGGGAGGGGGAGGGGAGGGGGGGGGAAGTGGAAATGGATAGTAATATAAAGGCTGTAAAAAACATGCATAAAACATGAATAAAATTAACCGATATACACAAGGTAAATGAACCATCGATGCGTCTCATATACCAACAATCAAAGGCCAACCCAGACCAAGATCTGTTTGCATCATAGAAAAATTGTTACGACTTTAACCCAAACTGCCCAAGGCTCTTGTGTAAGGGAGCACAAGGAATAAAAAAGGTGAAACAAAAACACAAAACAAATGGCACCAGTGGTTATTCATAGAAGTGCAGGTCTAATACTAAGAGCTGTATTCAGGCCTGGTTCTAGATGTGCCCTAAGGGTTAAGATCCATCTTAACTCATTCAACTCAAGGGTTCCTAATACATTACCTTCCACACACACACACACACACACACACACACACACACACACACACACACACACACACACACACACATACATATATATATATATATATATATATATATATATGCATGCATGCACACACACACACACACACACACACACACACACACATATATATATATATATATATATATATATATATATATATATATATATATATATATATGTATGCATGAACACACACACACACACACACACACACACACACACACACACACACACACACATACACACACACATATATATATATATATATGTATATATATATATATATATATATGCATGAACACACACACACACACACACACACACACACATATATATATATATATATATATGTATATATATATTTTTAATGAAATCAGTTAAATGCATAATACTATTTTCTACTTTATTCATGCTTACCAGCTTCTTCAAACAACCTTGCTGTTTTTTGTTCCTACTGTTGCCTATTGTAGGCAATATGTTCCACAACTATAAAGAGAAGATATAAGACAATCCTTGTTTACATTTATATCACCTCCTCCCTTAACATTACTTATATAACTAATACATATTTACAAAACATTACATTCACTGCAGTACTTGCGTAGCATGTGTTTGTTGAAATATGTATCGCTCTCTGAACTGTCATACATTGCCAATCTTCCCTTTACAGCAAGTCATAACCAAATTGATACACCTTTGGTGGAATGATATTTTAAAATATTATACTTTGCATGTAACGATCTTTGAATTGTTTTCAGCCAGAAGGTTTTCATGGCCTTAGCTATACAAGAATGTGAGCTTTGATAGTTTTTCCTTCTTTAAGAATTCTAAGCATATAAGGGGATGATTTTAATTTATACAGAAGTAATAGAACTGGTAATTTCTCACTAAAGTATGTATTGCACATTCATTTGACACTGCAACCCCCCCCCCCCTTCCCACATCTTCCGCTCTGACTAGAATGGGGTGACTGACTGAGTTCAGCCTTCTTGTATGTGCAATTAATATTGTGGAACAAATTACTATCTTTTACCATTATTGTTCGATTCTCAGCTAGAGCATCTTCTGTGTGGAGGCATACGTGAATGGGGCATGCCTTCATTGAAGGTTGTGCATCAGGGCTGGTAACCCGGTACGTAAAAATCCACTACCAATCATTAGCGACCCCTAACCGGGAAAAGCCAAAAGACACAAACAAACAAACAAATACTAATAAATAATTTTCTGGCCTACACAAAAGGTTTGCATGTAATTTAATTACTACCTAAGATAATGCAATACTAAATGAAACTATGTGGCATTCAAGCATTTTTTTTTTGCTTTCTCTATAAATACTTGAACAAGTACTTGTAAGTATACAGACATATACATGCAGATTGTCATTTTGTTCATACGTATATCATATCACATTTGCATTTGTACAGACAATTATGTTATCACATAAACATTCCATATATTTGTATACTGATGCAGTTTTTCTTTGCCTTATTATAATAACATTACAGATGCATATTTGCAGTTACACATATTTCTTCTAAAATACTTTCAATTATGCAATCTTCGTATAGTTTATTTTTTAAACCTATGTTTAACATGACCTAAATAAATAAATAAATGTATAAATGATGATAATATTTACTGTAGAACTCTGGCCTTCTCTCCACTGCTTGGCCAACCCACTCAGGTAGATGATCGGGCCTATGCTTCTGTAGGCTGTCATACCTGGAGCAACACTGTTCACCAAAGTAGGATGACAAGTGCTCACCCAATTCTTACTGGATGCCATTCTTTTTCTACTCACTTCCTCTTTTGTATGTCTGGATCTTTGGCAGATATGGTTCCCTAGGAAACTAGACCATTATCAGGGTCTCCCTGTCTGACCAGCTTGGAATGCAACTTCATGTTTTACAGGTGCTGCCATTGTTTGAAGTGCCAGAACCAGAATGGCAGAATAAAGAAAGTATGAGCATGGCTAGGGGTCACAGGTCTAGAACCACTCCCTCAGTGGTGTGACATTACCCTAAACAAATCCAGTTAACCAGCAGGGAATTAGATCAGGTACTATTATTATTTTCAAGTTTGGTTTAACCAAAGCTGATTTGCTATATACATTTTAAAGGATTATATTCACATTTAATTTATATGGGGGATACAAAACAGTATACAATCATCATTTTCTTTGTATTACTTATAATTGCCAGGAATCGCCTTAGTTGCCTTTTTGGAGAATTATACACAAATGTCATTTATTCTTACAGTAGAGCAGTAGTTATTTATTTTATTTTTTTGGGAGGCGGTGATATACATATTCCTATGTGTATGATTACTGATTTTTATTGAATGTTGAGGAATTTGAGATGAGAAAGATGTGTCAGATGATGTTAGATGGGCATAGATTGTCATTTATTCATGCAGAAGAGCTGCATTTTTTATTTATTTTTTTTGGGGGGGGGTTTGCCAGGTGAGTTTAGAGTGGCAGAGATTACATTTTATGGTTGTGCAGACTCTCATACCTTTGACTCCTTTTTGTTTTTTTCTAAATATTTTAAGCTTTGAGCATATCTGAGGCTATCTACAACATGCTGAGGACTGTTGAAGACTCCACCACTGTCTGCAGCTTATTCATGTGAACCTGAGGTCACATTCATTAGAGACCGAGAGCAATTTATGCACATAAGTGACCATACATACGTGTATGTTACTACAATTCATAGAGATAAGTGTAAAAGGGCCTAATTTGCATACAGAATGTATAAATGGACCCAAATTTATGTGAATTAGTTTAACATTGCCATATTAAATTGTGATTACTAGAGTTAGGTGGCAAATGAATTACAAAACAGCAGACTTCTTAAAGTAAGAAAAAATAATAAAAATATTGTGACAAAAAATTAGTGAGTTACCTTGAAGAAGTATTTATTTTACTGATATGATGGGCATATTATCGGGTTTATATTATAACATTGAAGTAGTAAAACATCAAATGTTATAATATCGAACCCAAAACAGCAAACACTGAAAATAGCGAAGCTGCAGAACATCAAATTCTTTCCTAGGGAAAGAATTCGGTGGGCTGTTTGTGCCACTTCGCTATTTTCTCCACTGTGGTGCGAAGGTTACAGACCGGGTTAAGGTAAGTGTGTGAACGGACCGGGTTAAGGTGAGTGTGGGAATGGGATAGTTAGGGACCTTAGGGTTAGGGTGCGGGTAAGGTGAGTGTGTGATAGTTAGTGGCCTTAGGGTTAGGGAGCGGGCAAGGTGAGTCTGCGATAGTTATGGACCTTAGGGTTAGAGATTGGGTTAAGATAAGTGGATAGATAGTAGTGTATGTACGGTTTAGTGTAGGGTTAGAAGTAGGATTTTAAGTGTATATGTATTGATTACTTTTTTTTTGGTATGCTTGTGTTTTCTCGGAACAGCAGTTTTTTTCCCTGGGAAAAAAATCCGCTGTTCTGAACTTTCAATTATATCACATTTCGACATTCCAAGTCTGAGCTTATGGTATTTGATATTTTGGGATTTCGATTATGTGGTCTACACCCATATTATCATGGCTTTAGTGACGAGTGTAAAGCTGTC
Organism: Protopterus annectens; assembly: GCF_019279795.1. NCBI lineage: Eukaryota > Metazoa > Chordata > Ceratodontiformes > Protopteridae > Protopterus > Protopterus annectens. The sequence continues at coordinate 1,189,798,467 of NC_056735.1, read as the reverse complement.
ATTTGTAAGTGGAAAATCATTACAGCAGCAGTGGAAATGTTTAATGATCACTTAAGAAAATCTTTTACTTTGGTGTCATGTAGTGATCGTGCATAGATATGTGTTTTAATTGTGATATACTGAAGAAGTGAGGATGTGCTGTTGAGCAAACATACATATGTCCCTACCTGAATATTTATGAGAGTCAATAAAGAATGAAAAATGGCGGCATTGTGAATACATGAAAATTGTAGGGGCTAGAGGAACAATGAGTCTGTTAAAAAAAGTGATTGCTTTACTTTTGTAAATGTATTTGTGATACTGCAACTACTGCATAACTTTACTTGGCTGGACTGAGACTTTGCATGTGTATATTTATGGTATTTGTGTTACCTAACTTTTGTATAGGAGGATGGCAGGAGCACATAGTTACTGTTGTGTTGTTTAACTGCTACATCATTTTTTTTGTGTATCACTGTGTTTTTTCATGTGCAGCAATGATGCAAAACAAGAGATCAAGGCAGAGAAAAGATAACTTCAGCCATGAGGACAATCGCATCCTCATGGCGTTCTTATGACATAGTCAAGCTGAGAGGACAGCAGCCTGCAATCAAGTTGTCCTGGACATTAAAGCAGTGGGTGTCAGAAAGTGTACATTAACACAGAGCAAGAAGAGGGCAAATAATATTGCAAAGCAAGGAAGAATGCAATTGCCCTTACCAGTATTTGTGGGGAGGGCTCCAACAATTATCCCATTAACACCAGATGAGGTATACCTGATCTCCATCCATGGGAATGACTATGACACAGAAGATAATTGAAATGGAATTATCAGATGTGGTGTGGACACTGGCTACTACCAATTTCTGCAGCAACAATAACTGTCTGCCCAGGAAGGTTCATTTAAAACCAGTAATATATATTCATATAGAGAAATGAATGCTGACAAAAAATGATTAGATTATAAACACACGCCACTTACTACTAATGGGTGAACCGTCCACATCTGCACAGAATGGCAATGAAGGCAGTATGCTTAGTAAGGAGTTAAAGTAGTGTGCGGTATTTCTTTATTAGCAATGCTTTCAAATAATTTTCACAAGGTTAGCAACAGATACAAGCAGTTCTACTATACCAATACATTTGGAGGACAGCAACAGAATGGATGTTGAAGAAGATGAAAATGAAGATGATGATGATGATGATGATGATGATGATGATGATAACATGAGGCAGTCCGAGGAAAGTGGCATGTAGTCTTCAAGTTTAATAGCAGGCTCTCACACCCTAGAACATGCTAGTAATTCTGCAGGAAGTGACAGTTCATCACTAAGTCAAATACATGCTGAGATTACACTTAGCATTGTACAAAAGGAAAACCCATGCGCCTCTACACCAGTATCTCCAAACCCAAAGGAACACTTTCAAATAGCAAAGGATCTGTGTCATCCACTTGTACTATCAACAACGTATGAGTGACACCTTAGAATTGCAGCACCTCTCCCATGCTGCACTCTACAGTAAGGATGGGAAAATGAGTCCAAGAACCTGGAGAGGTAACAGTGTCCACAGTGACATGACATCTTACTAAAGGGGAGCCAGGTGTAGAAATTTGTTACAGTTACCCCAGGAAATGAATAAAGCATTGGCTATGTAGCATGTGCTGTGACATTGTTAGGGTTCAGAGCACTGCCCAGAGAGTCGGGTGGAAATTATCAGAATCCTCCAGTTTATGTGTGATGATTTCCAGTACTACTAGGAAATGGCACATTGTAGGGATAATGCCATGATCACACAGATACACAGCATGGTAGCACACGAAGCACCTCCCCCATTTATATACTAGTTAGGACTTAGCAAACTCAAACAGGACTCAGTCTTAAAAGAGGAAGAAGACAGGAACTGTCTGGGCATGTGGGGACAAATCACATGAGACTACAAGTGCTTCTCAAGAAAGTACTGCATTTAGCTGGGGGTGGGGTGGGGGGACAAGAACAACAGTCAGCATTCATCTCCAGCTAGCAGAACCTCTAATCCAAGATCCTGACCACATTACTGCAGCATTATCAGATCAGTATCTGCAGGATAACCTGCATCAAAAAGTCACCACATCAGACCAACTCACCATCCAGCCTTCATGGCAGCTCCTCTTCAAAATTACTTCCACTATCACCACCATAAAGCTCTCTTTACCCTAGAGAATGCTGACATCTGTGCAGTCACTGAGACATGGTTTAAAGCTGCAGAGGGCACACCAACAGTGCAAGGTTATAATGCCTTCCACACATTTAGGCCAGCTACTTCCCAGGCAGGGACTAAAGGTGGAGGTGTCTCTGTTTACATAGAAAATAAATATACTTCAAGACTGGTCAAACAGGACAATGCATTTGAGCTGCTCCATGTTCAAATCATAATAGGCAAAATCCAATACTACTTCCTTGCAAGCTATAGGTCCCCTGCTATGACCCTGGAAAGCCATACCATGTATTTAAACTTATTAGAAACACTAACCAACCAACCCAATACCATATTCATGGGTGACTTTAGTTATACCACTATTAACTGGGAATCCTATATAACACCAAATGTACATGGACAGAGATTCCTGGATTTTGTAAACACAAACTCCTTGAACCAGATAGTCAATACATCAACCAGGGGTGCAACCATACTGGGTTTGATCCTCACTAATATGGGAGACTGCTGCACACTCCCTGCTGTAATGCCTCCTTTACAGTAAAAATAAAACCTGGACCCCCAGCTAAACCTGGAATATTCAGGAACTATTCTAAGGCTAACCTCCTGCTATTAAGTGAGAACCTGGCAACATTTCAAGCCCCCATAAACCCTGAGAACACCGATGCCTATGCAGAAATGTTCACAAAAACCTTGTGCAAGCATGGTAATATCTGCATAGAGGCAGCTGTACCCACCAGGAAGAAGTACAGAACTAACTCAAAACAAAAAGCCACCCTGATGGAATCACAAAATCACAAAATCAATAGGCTGTATAACAGGAGGAAGAAAATTATGGAAAAAAATAGGAGGTGCAGTTCCCAGCAGGATAAAAGCACTCTCATCAAACTAAACAAACAACTCAAAGGACAAATAAATTCTACCAAAGCCAAATTTGAGGTAAGTTTCACCTCCCAGGCCAATGACAACCATAATGCATTCTTTAGCTACATCTGATACCTGAAAGGCAATACATAGTTGTGTGCAGAGCTCATTGTAAATGGAGCCAGCTATACCGAGCCAGAAGATATAGCAAACCTCCTGGATGATAAATTTAGCTTCAACTTTATCCCTCTCTGCCCCTCAACATTCCCTCAGGCAATATCATCAAATATAACTCCCCCTATTATCACCAGGGAACAAGTCCTTAATGCTCTCTCAAAGACCAAGAATACTGCATCAGTGAACCCAGACAATATCCCAGGATGCCTTCTAAATAACATGAAACACGACCTATCAGGGCCTCTGGAATTACTATTTAACTGCTGCCTACAAACAGGCTTTGTGTGTCACAAATGGTGGAAGGCAACAGCCATCCCTCTGCACAAAGGTGGACCATCTACAGACCCTGGAAACTGCAGACCCATAAGTCTCACTAGTCCTATATGTAAAGCCATGTAAAGAATTATCATTGAGATGATCAGTAGAAATATAGTAAACCTTCAGACATTGGACCCAACCCAGTTTGGTTTCGTCAAGGGCAGATCATGCCTAATCAATCTAGTGGGCTTCTTTGAGAAGATTACCAAAGGAATGGATGAGGGTAAAATCATTCACACTGCCTACCTTAACCTGGCTAAGGCATTTGACACAATACCCCACTCTGGCATTGTTGACAGACTCAGGAGGTTACGTACAAACCCATATGTCACCCATTGGATAGCCAACTGGCTCACAGACAGGACCCAGGAAGTTGGATTTGAGGAGTCCACCTCTACAAAGAGGCCAGTCACAAGAGGAGTCCTTGGACTGCTCCTTTTTGGCATTTACTTCTCAGAAGTCAAGACCAATATCAGTGGTCTTTGGCTAAATAAATTTGCAGATTATTGCAAATTAGGAGCTGTCATCGACTCTCACACTGACACAAATGTTCTCCAGGAGGGACTGACACAGACAAACAACTGGAGTCAGAGACATGGACTAAACCTAAATGCCAAGAAATGCATAATAGTATCCTTTGGGAAGTCATCCATCACTGGTAACTATGACATTGACAACACACCCCTTAGAGATGACCCAGTAGTCAGAGACTTAGGAACACACATAGATTGTAATTTAGACTTTGACCATCATGTGTCTACAATGGTGCGGAAATCATTCTATGTTGCACAACCTATAAACAAAGGTATGGAATCTAACTCCAAGGAAGTCATTGTTTCACTGTATTCGGCATTCATTAGACCCATCTACACAGTGCCCCCTTTGATATGTACCTAACCAGGCATATCCAACAATTGGAACGTCCACAGAGGTTCCTCACTATAAGAATACAGGGCGTAAGTAAAATGCCCTATGCAGGACACCTCAAGGCCTATCCTTGTACTCTGTGTCCTACAGACTTTTGAAGGGAGATCTATGCCTGACATAATGGGCATTGTCAGACACCACTCTGAAGGACCTCCTGCATATCCACAAAACAAACAGCATCAGAATTACCAGTTCTAAAGGCTTAAACCTTTCATGTGATATAAATAGGACCTGCTGGAGAGATAGGTATATATCACAGAGACTACCCCATTTATGGAACAGGCTCCCCATGCATGTGAGGCAGAGTTCCTCCCTAACCCAATTCAAGTGCAACTTGGACAACTGGATGGGAAGCCAGAAATTCATCCCTGGATTGGCACCTATATCTCTAATGGACACAGGTAACATGTAAATGGTTAATTTCTCAGGCCCATGCTTAACTTTTCAAGGATATCAGACCTTGTCAGAGATTTGGGATGCATGGCTAGGCCATTGTGGTCATTAGCCTAGTAAACACCTATGAACCTATAAACTTAGCCTATCTTTAGGAAATGTATATGATGCATTTGACCTTGACCTACTGTGATTCATGTATGACATTTCTGTTACTTACAATTTGACCTTTACAAACACAAATTATTTAAAAAAAGGGAGCGGGTGTGCATGGGACACGTTTCAGCTATATACATTTCATTGCTGTAATGGTACTCTTTAAAGCATCATGGAACTGTGGAAAAAAATCTACATGTCATAACATATGATTGCAGTCATTGATACCAATGAAAACATTTTTGTTTGCAATTAAGTTTCTCATTTACTGTACTATAATGGTGTTACTGCATTCAGTATTTCATTAATTCATTCACTCAGTCATTTATTTTCTAAATCACTACTCCTGGTACAAAGTCCCTCTGCACTACCTTACTCGTGTGCTAACCTTAAACCCATACTTGACCCTAACTCTACACATTACGTTACTAAAACCCTTTTCCTAATAGTACCTCTGCCAAGACGACACTTGTTCACCCATTTTTTTTTTAGTTGGAGTGTATGATATAGGGAATTTTTAGTTAGATAGAATTATTAAATATTTTATGATTTGATATTATAATTTTCCAGATATTTCTTGCGCTCTCTCTCTCTCTATATATATATATATATATATATATATATATATACATATATATATGTATACATTCACGTATATATATATATATATATATATATATATATGTGTGTGTGTGTGTGTGTGTATGTAGATATATATATATATATATATATATATATATATATATATATATATATATATGTGTATGGGATATAAACCTCAACACAACAATGAATAGAACATGCTGGAGGGATAGATTCCCTTCGCAGGGACTTCCCTTACTATGGAACAGGGTCCCAATCTACATAAGACAGAGCCCCTCACTATCACTCTTCAAGAGGAACCTTGATGAGTGGATGGGTAACAGAAAGTTCACACCGAGGATCACACCAACAGCACTACTAGATAGGGGCCAAGGGTACTAGCTGCTAGTTCAAGGGTCTAAGGAACTACTAACGGGGCGGTGAATACCACACAACGTGGCTAGGCTAATATATGCCTTCGGGCAGATAGCCCAGTACCAACTTATGAACCTATGAACCTATATATATATATATATATATATATATATATATATATATATATATATATATATATATATATATAGGGTCTATATTAGATTATCGAACATTTAAAACTTCGAACACCATATGGTCGACATTATATGTTTGAACTCTTAAAAGTTCGAAAATAAAAAAAAAAAACAGAAAAAAAAACTACCTGAAAGATTAAGCCCCCACACCCCTCGCTCTTTAAATATACGAACTCCGAGATCGCACTACAGTGCAGACAATGGAAAACTTCCATTTCCACACTGTACGGAGATCTCCATTAAAATGTTTGAACATATACATGTTCGATTATATGGTGTCGACCATATGACGTTCGAACATGTAAATGTTTGATAACGTAATATAGACCCTCTCTCTCTCTCTCTCTCTATATATATATATATATATATATATATATATATATATATATATATAAAATATAGATATACATATATATAGAGAGAGAGAGATAGAGAAAGAGAGACATACACACACATATATATATATATATATATATATATATATATATATATATATATATATATGTATATCTATGAGGATACCTACACTCTGGTCAACGGAGTGAAGTATATGCACAACTGGAAGTGTGCACTTTGACTGAGTGCATGTATGACTGAGTAGTGAATACATCAAAGGGAGGAAGATAAGTCAATGAAACTAACTGTGGTTCCGGGGTGTTAAAGTCCAAAAGTTTTAGATATTCTGAACGTTTTAGCTTTAGGGGTAGGATTGTATGTGTATGTGAGGGTTTGTGGGTTAAGTGAGAGTAAGAAGTTGGGAAGGGGATAGATTTAGTGTTATGCTTATGTATTGCTATATGTGGTGTCTGTGTCTCATGTAGTGGTAGTGTTACAGAAACATTTTTTTCTAAGGTAAGGTGTAGAGTTGGGGATAGGAACAGAGTTACAGTTAGTGTTAGCATGCATCACATATTGTATTTAGTAATAAAGTTTATGTGAATATATATGTTTAGTATTGTTTAGGCATTTGTGATGTGGTTTTACAAATCCAGTTAATATATTTGTTTACTGGCTAATGGCACTATTCCAGTCCAAACTAATTCTAGCTACAACCTTGACAGGCATTTATAGAGAATAGTTTTCAGGGCAGCAGGACAAACTTCCCCACTGTCCATTAAATGAATGGCAGAGGATCTGTATTATCCACTTGCACTATCACCAACTTATGAGCGACACCTTAGAATTGCAACACCTCTCTTCTATGCTGCTCTCCACATCAGGGGTAAAGATAGAAATTTATATTTTGTACCCAAAACCTAACATTATTGCCTGAACTACCCACTCTTCATTTTAAAAATGTACTCATCCCTCAAAATGCTACCCCCAGACACATAGGAAGGCGATAAGTTATTTTCAAATGTTACCATTTATATCAATAAAAAAGATATTTTCCAGATGTATTCCTTTTAAACAAGCATTCTAGCTGTACCTTTGTACTGTAAATGTTTGTTTACACAGTTCTAAGCATTCTGTGCTTTTTAAGTTTTGAAGTTTCCAAGAGATGCTCAGAAAAAAAAAATGTACTCATTTGAGTACACTGGGCAAGCCTTGCTACACCCTTGCTTCACAGTGAGGATGGGAAAAACAACTCCAAGAACCTGGAGAGCAGACAGAATCTGCAGCATTCAGATCTGCTCAAAGCAAGCACATATGCTACCTACTAACTTTCTAGCATGGCTGCATGCTACTGCTGATAGCTGAGACTGTCAAACCTTTAGACAGCACTTATTAACAGTATTTATTGCAATTTGAAAAAACATAGAAAAGGTGCTGTTAAATGATGTATTCAGTGTATTTAAGTCTGGCACTGTCTAAAGGGGGCCTTGCCAGCCTGATCATTATTGCCATCCCATTGCTTTCTGTCACTTATGTTCTTATTTCTTATTATTTGTTTCTCCTTTTCTGCTGTCTGGCTTCTCTTCAGTTTTATCTCACACTCTTGTTAGTCCACATGTTTTAGCCTTTCAAGCTGCATATTCATTGTTTCATGAATCAAAGTGGCTAACAGAGAGGGTGATGAATGGGTCCAACTGCAGTAAAGTGTAGCATTAACAAGAGTTACAGTAATCATACTTATATTTTGGTCACTCCCCTACCCTTCTGTTGTACAGGACATGTTATACGGTGATATGACTATTGTTGTCTTATATGATCCTGATATAAAACAGGTGGGTTTTCTGTCATACACCTACCTCTGTTTCTGTAATCTGGCTAGGCATTTCAACACCATTGTACCAGTCTTGACACAAAGCTCCTCTTGCATGCACAAGCACACACACACACACAGACACACGCACGCGCGCATACACACACACACATGCACACACGCACACACGCACACACACACACACACACACACACACACACACACACACACACACACACACACACATGGAGCAGTGGATTCAAATCCTGGCCCTCCTGTCACTAACATCTTTCCCTGTTTATCATGTTTGGTGAGAGGAATCTAATAACATCACAATTTTAATTGTTGGTTAAGTTGCAAATAACATGTCGTTCTTGAGATGTCATAACAATGAAATCAACTTCAGTGGCAGATTTTTCTAAAAAAAAAATTCTTGCCCCATTTTACCCCATTCTCTGTCTGTCTTGTCACTTGGTATTGTAGCTCAGCTGATTTCTCTTGACCAGTCACAGTTTCTTATTTTTAGAATGCGAAAAAGTGGGACTGAAACTTGTATCATGTGTGATGGGCTTGGAAAAGGACACACTTCAGCAGAGATTTCACAGACATAAGTGTATTATTGACTGGAGTTTGGTTATTAATGTCATAGTATGTTTTCCCTATTAAATAAGGTTAGTTTGCATTTAGTTGGGTGGCTGGCTCTGGCTGCTGGAGTGTTGTAAATCATGCAGCACTGCTTCAATTTACTTCACTGTTTGATTCTACTCCACCTGAATGCATGCAAAATTATACTTAGCCAGGGCAAACTAACAGCTTAAGCATGGAAATGTGCCACATGGTGGACAGTTCATGAAACCAAACTAGGAGACTGATGCAGAAGTTCTGAGATGGAACATCTGGTTTGAATCCTGCAGTGGCCACTACCTCACTGTATTCTTTCTCTAATCTGCACTTGAATTTTTGTATTCAGAATTGGCTACAATATTTTCTTTGCTGTTTTTTTGTGGGATTTTAATATTCCTGCAGATACAAGCTACAAAAATATTGTGTAACAATTGCTGTTCTATTCCTATTGTTATCACAAGAGAATGAATAAGCCATGTGACTGGGGGTGGTACAGTTACAATGCCTCTTTCCTGACCCTGCTGAGCTTTAGCAAAATCTTACTTCTGGTGTCTAGCAAGTTTTTGGTGTGATACTAAAATGAATGACCCTTAAATCTCAAGGACAAAACAAAAAAGGCAGCTTATAGCAGCCAAATGCTGAAGAAGCCTTAGAGCTAATAGGGTTTTCATCTTTTCAAATGCCCAAAGTGGAACATTTTTTTAGAAATGTGAGATTTTGCAGGACAAAACATACCCATGTCCAGTGCAAATGTATGGTTACCACGCATCCCGTTATCAGCAGGACACTCACGGATTGTGCTACTTCATCCCATTGCCCACTGTGTAAAGCAGTGGAACTTTAATAGTCTTGCTTTTCAATTGCACTGAATCACTGTGGACAAACCATAAATACTTCAGTTTTTTTCCACGCCAATGCAGTTACGTCACCAACCCAGACCTGCAGGCAGAGCTATTCCCTGTTAGGTCCAGGTGTTGTAAATCATGCAGCAATTGGCTGCAACTCTTGAAGAGGGTGGGGATTGAGGCAGGAATGGCCCTTCAAAGGTTGCAGCTATAGAGTGTTTTTTTTAATTAGCGCTTCTACAGCCACTAATAAGGGACTGGGATTTGTTTGTTTTTCTACAACCAGAGTCATCTAGCCAGCAAGCAAACTGTGACACTGCCAGCCCAGCTATCTGGAATTTTGTAAATAATTCTATGTTATTTGTGACTATTGATATGATTTATACAAAATTGTACTATGTGTTTTGTGAATATTGATATGATTTATACTGAACTGTATGTTATGTACTGAGCTTCAAGAAGGTAACCACAGCATACTCTGCTGGAATATAGAAGAGTAACTTACAAAACTTCAAGAAAATAAGTTGAAATTAAGTGCTTTATGATGTGCTATAAAAGTTAGTTAATGCAGCAAGGAGACGGGATGTCTAGAACTAGATGTTTTTCTATTGTCTGAAAAGAAAAGTAATTACTAGGTTTAAAATGTAAAGTGCTTGATTGCTTTATGACTTCCTAGCGGCTATACAATTCTGGAAACGTCTGAGAGATATGTACTTCTCACACAGAGATGTTAAAATTCTGTTAGTATCTGTTTAGCATGGGAACTGAAGTCAGGTGGCAAAGAGTGATGTCATCCAAGCTAACCCAGCAGTAATGTTTGTTATTAATTTAAGAACTCTGTCAGAGAGAGAGACTATGCATTTTGTATTGTGTCTTTGACCTGAAAACATCCATCATCACCATCATCTGCACTTGCCTTGCTAACAGTAAGTAACCAGGGTACAGTAATTTCTTTTATGTATACATAGGAATATAGTAAATATTAGTTTAGATGTTTTCTGTATTTATTTGAGACTGTCCTGCAGTGTTGTTTTAAAATATTTCCTGTGATTCTGAACTCTGAAGTAACTGTGTTTGTTGTTTGAGTATTGTTTTGTTCTTTTATTATTTATTATTAAATATAGTTAAACCTATCTTTGTAGCTGTTATTTGGGAGACATATTTAAGCTGTTAGAGTACTTGCATATGTATTTGGTGACACTGTACAGGCCACTCCTAAATAGCCTTCCAAGTCTTGGTCAAAACTACCATTTGGATTAATAGTAACAGTACACAAGTAGGAGTGGACACCCTTTGTAAGGGCCTTATACTAGCTGATAAAGAGTGGTTGGTGGTAGTGATAACTACCTTATAGTCTGGGCAGAAGGGGGCATAGCTAGTAAAAATGTGTCAGCCTTTCCCAGGTCTGTTTGTGTGTTTGCATATAAATCAAATCTCAAAGTGTGTGTGTGTGTGTGTGTGTGTGTGTGTGTGTGTGTGTGTGTGTGTGTGTGTGTGTGTGTGTGTGTGTGTGTGTGTGTGTGTGTGTGTGTGTGTGTGTGTGTGCGTGTGTGTGTGTGTGTGTGTGTGTGTGTGTGTGTGTCAGCTACTTGGGCAGGGACAGGAAGCACTGGTTGGACAGAGTGGGTGCTGGAGATTTTGGCTTGACACTCAGCTGAGATCTCAGCCATATAGCTGTGTCAGTGGGGAGTCTTACTGGAGGTCTGGAGAAAGAGAGAGAAACTAGCCCCAGACTGACTGTGGTGTTTGTGTGCTATTAAGGGAAATTGCACTTTACTGTGTGTGTACTTTGTCATCCTCCCATTGTATACATCCCTCACTGTTGCCAGTGGTGAGGATTGAGGGTCCTTGATTACTGGGCCAGTGCAGGGGCACCACACAAGCTACTGCTGCAGCCAGAGCCAGTTATCCAGCAAGTCACTACAGGAGACAGAGCCAGCCAGCCAGCTAGCCACTTCTTCAGCCAGAGCCAGGAAGCCAGCTAGCCACTCCAGCAACCAGAGCTAGCCAGCCAGCTAGTCACTCCAGCAGACAGTCAGCCAGCCACTCCAGCAGCCAACCAGCTACCACTCCAGCAGGCAGGAAGCCATCCAGCCAGCTAGCCACTTCAACAGCCAGCCAACCAGCCACTCCAGCAGCCAACCAGCTAGCCACTCCAGCAGGTAGGAAGCCAACCAGCCAGCTAGCCACTCCAGCGGCCATCCAGGGAAGCCAGCCAGTCAGCCACTCCAGCAGGGAAGCCAGCTAGCCCAGCAAAGACTGTGATTGTATTGGTAAGTAAGTACAAATAGTATTTTATGTCTCTAGCTTTTCAAAAATGTGAATATTGTGTTTTATTTCAACTTAACTTTTTTAATATTTAGAGGTATTTAAATTTGTGCAGTGATTATTTTGAAATTTACAAGTAGTAGTTTTTAACATATCAAAGTATGTGCGTTTGTGTGTGTGTATGTGTGTGTGTGTGTGTGTGTGTGTGTGTGTGTGTGTGTGTGTGTGTGTGTGTGTGTGTGTGTGTCTGTGTGTGATTTAATCTATAATTGTGGTTATTTTGGGATGATTTAGAGGCATCAGATTTAAAGGCTAAAATGTATGTAGAGAAGTTTTTTATTTCTGGTAGGGGCAATCTTCACAGATAAATGCAGTATAATTGATATATTTCTATTGTCATTGTGGCTGTTTCAAGGTACTTTGCATTTATAGATGGAAATGTTTTGGGATAGTTTGCACTTTTTGGGTGGAAATCTGTGCAATTTCTTTTTTTAATTCTGTCTTCAAGAAGTTAAGGTGTACTGCTTTGGGTATTTTTATAGGCGTTGTTTAGTAATGACTTGTAAGAACTATGTTTAAAAGTGAAAACATATATGTGTGTATACTTTTTTTTATTTTTTTGAAGGGGACATGTCCATAGGTAAACGTAGTACATTTGGTATTCCACTAGGTACATGTTCTTGTGACTGTTTGAAGATAGTTTGCTTTTACAAGTGGAAATGTGTGTATTTTATTTTTTATGTTGTCTTCAATAAGTTTATAATGTGCTGCTTAGATTGTAATTGAATATGGCCATGCTGCTGTTGGGTCTGTTCTTTATTGCATTGTTGTGCTGGGAAATTATTGCTATAGGTTTATTTCTATTTTTCTTATTAATTGCTGTGTTCAGAGGTAAATAGGGTCCATGGGGTCTGTTGTGCATTGTAATTTATTTTAGACTAGCTGTTTAGTGATATTTTACATGAAGTACTTTTAAAATGAAAAATGTTTGCTTAACTTTATTTTTTTTTTTGGTGGGGGCGTATTCAGAAGTTAACAAAGTACATGTGGAATTGTGCTAAAGCATGTAGTTGTTTCAGGATAGTTTGCTTTTATAAGTGGAAATTTGTGTATTTTGTTTTTAATGATGTCTTCAATAAGTTTAAAATGTACTACTTTTGAGTATAGTGCAAATATGTCTGTGCTGCTGTTGGGCCTGTTCTTTATTTCAATGTTGTGCTGGGTAAATTAGTGCTATTGGTTCATTATTTCTTTTTTTCTTAATTGCTGGGTTTGGAGATGAATGGGGTCTATTGGGTCTGCTCTGTATTCTAATTCATTATGGAGTGGCTTTTTGGTGATGATTTGCATGGAGTACTTTAAAGTGGAAATATGTACATAATTTTATTTTTAGAGAGGTGGGGGCATGTTCACTGGTAAATAAAATGCATTTGGTGTTCTACTACAACTACTTTACAAATGGATTCAAGTTTCAGATGCCAATGTTTTTATGACATCTCAGATGCAGATTTTTTTTGACAGGTTTCAGATGTCAATGTTTTTGTGATGCCTCTCCTCTGGGCCAGTAATTAAGGAGCCTGAACCCTCACCACTGACACCAGTGAGGGGAGTTCACTTGGAACAAAAATAGATACACACAGTATTTCCAGATGCAGCTGTCTGCACCAAGCACAATTTCCCTTAAGAGGACACAGGGAACACATTCAGTCTGAGGGCTGGGGCTCCCTCTCTCTCTATCTCTCTCTCTAGGCCCCCAATAAGACACTCCATTGACACAGCTGTAGAGCTGAGTCCTTAGCCGAGTATTCAAAGCCAAGTCCTCCACCACCTTCTCTGTGAAACCAGTGCTCTATGTCCCTGCTCCAAGTAGCTGGCACACACACACACTCTTTGAGATTTGATTTTCAAACACACACACAGACACACACCTGGGAAAGGTTGGCACAGATTTACTAGCTCTGTTACCTTTGCCCAGACTATGAGGTAGGTACTGCCACCAGAACACTCCAAAGTCACCTACTCTAAGGCCCTTACAAGGGTAAAATGAATGCTAACACAAATGGTAGTGTTTGACCAATGCATCAAGGCATTTAGGAGTGGCCACAGTTTCACCAAATAAATATAAGTACTCTCAAAGGTTAAAATATTCTCTTAACAGACCAGACACAATGAAAGGTTTAAATATATTTAATAATAAATAATAACATAACGTGAAAATACTATTTACAATGAACACTAGAGTTTTAAATACAGGAAATACTAAAAATAACATAAATGGAAAGATTCACACAGATACAGGAAAAACAATACTTAACTAATCTCACTATATTTTAATGACTGATCTAAAGAATTACTGTTCCCAAGTTCACTTACTAGAGCAAGGCAAAGATGAAGTTAGTGAGTCTTCCTTCTTTGTCAGATTTTAAAAACAAACTGCCCTGAGCCACTGTCTCATCTAGTATTAAAACATCACTTCAGTTTTGTATTACAGAATGACATCATATACATCTGGTCATCTGACTTTGGTTCCCACACTACCCCGTTTGCTAGAAACTGAATCAGAGTTTATCACATATGCGTTACCATACACACAGATAGAGCTTTCCTGAGATGTGTTATAGCATCTGGAAGCTATAAAACAATTTCAAAACTTCCACCCTTCCAGGGTAGCAATTAGTTCATCCCTAAGGACAATACAGTAGGATTCCTAGTCCTGTATTTCACAGACATTTCGTCTCTGGCTACAATCAAAACTGTAAGATACAATCTTTATCGCCTAAACCAGGTAATTTAATTTCAGACTTTTTTTCAAAGTTAGCTGGACTGAGATTAACCTCTTCTCTTCCAGTACCCTCTGTTACAATATATTCATTTCAACAGTTACAATACAGTCTGACATACAAGTGTATTTCTTTTCTGTGCAGCAGGATCCACTGTTGGAACATTTTTAACACAAACAGCTTTACAAATACATTTTTCAATATAAGCATCTGTACAAATCAACTTGATATACAAATGACATATAATTCTTTACAAAACTCCAGGTAGTTATGCTGGCATATGTTGCATACCCACTGCCCTACTTCTCCTGGCATAGCTGGCAATATCTCACCTCATCACAGTTTTTATAACAATTTTCAGATGCCAACATTTTTCAAACCAGTTCTTTCAAATGCCAGTGTTTCTAGCCAGTTCTTTCATATGCCAGCGTTTCTAGCCAGTTCTTTCACGTGCCACTGTATTACTGCATCTTACTAACACAGTCTTGCTAAATATGCTGTATATCAGATATGTACAGATTCAATAATGAAGAGAGCAGCAGCTTCATCACAGTCTACCACCAACAAGAGAATGTGCAAGTGGCAGGATATTTGTAAAATGAAATTCGACTGGATTGAGAAATGCAGTGATGTAAAAACATTCGGCAGGTACTGCAAAAAGGAATTCCTAGTCACCCATGGTGGAAGAAATAATATTGCACAGCATGAGGCAACTGAACAACATAAGACTGCTATTCTACAAGCAAAATCCAGTTACCTGATGATGAAGTGGGTAAGGAGCACAAACTTTGAGGGACCAAAACTTAAGATCATTGCACCATGCAGTTAAGCACAATATTTCCTATAACAGTTTGGACTGTGCAGTAAAATTGGCCAATCAGTTTTACAGCACTAACTATCTTGTGGAAGAACCAAGGCTGAAGCCATTGTTGAAAATGTTTTGGGACTACACTCAGTGGAATATCTTCTGCATGACCTTCAGAAACCAGGTACTTCATTTGCATTATCATTGGATGCTTCCAACAAGGGAAACATAAAATTATTTCCACTTGTTGTGAGGTATTTTTCCAGAGAAGAAGGGGTGGTGAATGGTTCTTTGGACTTCTGTGAAGACCCTGATGACTTTTCTCTGGCTATATCACAACAGATTTCAAACATTATGAAAAAGCACTCCTCGCCCTGGAACAGCATTTCAGCATATGAGGCTGATAATGCCAATGTGAACTTTGGATCTGGTGTGTATACTAGATTAAAAGAAAAGTGACCATCAGTCCAGAAGGCTAACTGTTTTGCCCACATTATTCATAATGCAGCCAAAAAAGCTGCAACACAACTACCTTATGATGTGGAAGTGTTTGTAATGAAACTTTTCAGCCATTTCTCAGGTTCTGCCACAAGGACCAGAGACGTGAAAGCCTTTTTGAGTTTTGTGGCATGGAATTTGAAAATCTGTTAAGACATGTACCAACAAGGTGGCTGTCCTTCCTTCCGGCCATTGACAGAGTAGTGAAAAATCTCCCAGTGCTCCAGTCATATTTCCTCTCCCAGGGAGAAGAGGGGACTCACCCCCAGCAGATATGGCAGTACTTTTCAGATAATGAGCATGGCAAGAATGCATTGCCTACACTACCCCAATACTATCTGCACTTTCTTTGTGTTGTTCTCATGGATTTCAATGAACATATAAGTATATTAGAAAAAGCAACACTTACTGCCATGGAAACATTTTCAGTAATGGTCTCTCTCAGGGAAAACTGTAGGCAAGAGCTGAAGATGCTTTCTTTGGTGGAAAACTTAAGGCATTTATGAGCACATTAGACAGCGCTTCTTTTAACAAACTGAAGAGAGACTTCATCGTGCTCTTGGAGACAGCAGTTAAGTGCTTAGAACAATGTTTTGCCTTTAGTAAAATCTACTTGTTTACACTTTCTAAGTTATCATTAACTGAGCCCCTTGTTTTCAGTGACTTCCTGAGTGTCACCACTGCCCTGAGTCTATGGGACATAGATGAAGATCATCTTTTCAAGGACTATTTAGCAAGCAAGCCCTTTCTCCAAGAATTATGTATCACAAGCTTATCTCCAAAAGAAAAGTGGCTGAAGCTTTATAGAGAAATGCCTGAATTGACTGTACTATATCCAGTAATTGCTAGGGTATTATTTCTATGAACGTCAAATGCATTTGTGGAGAGTTTTTCTTTGCTGAAAAATAAATGGACAGATGTGTGAAACCGTTGCAGTGTAAAATTGTTAAAAGCTAAGCTAATGACAACTATAAATTACCGGATGAAATGCAGTGACTTTTATTCAAGTATTATATCAAACCAGGCACTTCTTCATGCCATCATGTCATCACATCAAATGCAAAGTACACACTTGAAAAGAAGTGTAGTTTTGCTCTTTTTTTTTTTTTTTTTTTTTGCTGTAATGTGTAATAAACATACTCAATTATACATGTTTAAAAAACTTTTACTGTGCAGTATGTAGATGTTTTAGTTTTCTTGTTTCAGAATAGTCATGGTTAGTGTAATACATAGAATTTAAGAGTTTATTACTTTTTTAAATAAACATAATTGTCTGTTTAATATGAGCAGTGAGTATTTTCTATAAAGTGTACTTACTGTTATAACTGAGTAATGTTTGTATTTTTGCAGTAATGGTTCAGGTTTACTGTTAAAGCCTCATAATTTAAATGGTTTATGAGATTTCACTATGCTGTAATAACTTCACACTGTTGTACCCATAACTGCATCTCCTTCACCATTCCTGTGGTGATGTCATGGTAGGGTTCTAACCAGTATCATATTGGGCACACCTCCATGTCCCACTTTGGCCTGCTTAAATTATGGCAACCCCATGCAAAGGGAAGAACTTTACTTTTTTTGCCTAAATAAAAGCTCATTCCTATATCATTTGAGTTGCTTATGCTAGTTCATATAAAATTTTATTGTTTCAGGTACAAAATAATTGTCTTATGCAACTATTAAAGAAAATTTAGGAACATTTTTCCTAAAATCTCAAGACATTTGCATTTTTTTAATTTTTTCCACAGGACACAACTGACCAAAGAGGGACTGTTCATCGAAAGAGGGGCAGGTGAAAACCCTAATAACTATTAAATCCATCAATAGAAACAATGCCTGGATTTCTCTACCTAAAAGGAACAATGCAAACTAGGAATCCCAAACATTAAAAAATTATTCAAAATGTAAAACTAGATGCACATTATTACATTTTCAGGTAGATTCCTTTACTGTTTCTTTAAACAATGAAGTGTGAGTTCCTCATGAGATACATTAGTCCTCACTATGGACAAGGGCCTCGACTGAATGTCATTGTGGAGGTAGCAAGAGAAGGGAAGAAGGACATTTACCAGTGCTGTCTTCTCTGTGAACTCAACGCATTATAATGCTGGAAAGACAGGCAAAAAGATAACATGACATAAGGTATAGCGTTTGGCTCAAGTCAGAGAGAGGAAAAAGATAGTCTGAAAGCACATTCACAATGTGCTGGCTAGTCTAAGGAATAGCCACTGGCTGCCTAGGAACTGATGCTTTTATCCTTCATCCTTGTCAGAATTATCCTAAATGAGGAAGTAGGAAAAAAGTTATATTAAATGCCACTGAAGACAAGTCCCTTCCTGAGCCACAGTCATAGATTGCTTAAGCTATTTAGAAAGCCCTTGCTTCGCTAAGTAAAAACTAGGTGGATGAAATGTATGATAGGTTCATAGGTGTGTACTAGGTTAATGGCCCTGGAGCCTTTACAAGCCTAGCCCATAGAAGTGCCCTGGTATTGTGCTGCCCGACGTTAGTTCCCAGTGCCTCTATCAAGTAGAGCCACTGGAGTGATCCCGAGTGATCCCCGGGGTGAACTTTCTATTACTCATCCACTCATCAAGATTTCTCTTGAAGAGGGACAGCAAGGTGCTCTGCTTGACATGTATGGGAAGTCTATTCCAGAGCATGGGCAGTCTCTGGGTGAGGAACTTGTCCCTCCAGCATGTTCTGCTGATTATGGTAATGAGATTGAGGTCTCTGGAGCGTGTGGTGCAGAGGGATTGGGATTTCTTTAGATGTAGCATTTGTAACAGGGCTGGGTCAGACATGGCTTTGTAAGTCAAGCAAAGATCGCCTCTAAGCAGGCGACATGAGACAGAGAATATCTGGAGTCTTTTGAATCTGTCCATGTAGGACATGTGTTTAATGCCTAGGATCCTCTTCATGAGGTACTTCTGTGGCCTGTCCAGCTGTTGCAGGTGTCTAGTGAGGTACATGCCAAATGGGGCGTTATACTCAATGATTGGTCTAATGAGGGAAGAGTAGAGAGAGAGAGAGAGACGCTGACATCTTTCTTCCTAAATGCAAAACCTTTGTTAATGAGATGTGCTACATAGAAGGACTTTCTGACCACAGTGGCAATGTAGTGGTCGAAGGAGAGGTTGCTGTCAACCTGCATCCCCAGATCTCTTATAACACCTTCAGTGTTCAGTGGGGTTCCATCGATGAGGTAATTAGTGGGAACTGAGTTTTTACCAAAGGGGATGATTTGTTTTTTTGGCATTAAGCTTAAGGCCATGGTTTTGACACTAGTCACTGGTCTCAGTGAGGCCTTTCTGTAGGATGTCTACATCACTTGGGAAGTTAATAAGAGCTCCCAGCTTGCAGTCATCTGTGAACTTGGTCAGCCAGAGTCCCTTTGTGTTGGCCTGAACTTCTGAGAAGTAGATGCCAAACAGGAGAGGACCTAAGGCCAATCCCTGTGAGACTCCACTCATGACTGGTTGGCAGTCTGACTTGGAGTCTACTACTTTCACACTATGTGTTCTATCTGTGAACCAGTTTGCAACCCATCTAGTGATATAGGGGTTGATGCCTAGTTTTGTGAGTTTATCAATAATTCCTGAGTGAGGAATGGTATCAAAGACCTTGGCCAGATTGAGGTAGGCTGTATGCACTGCCTTACCTTCATCCACAGCCCTCATGACGAACTCAAAGAAGTCAACCAGGTTGAGCAGGCATGATATCTCTTTCACAAAGCCAAATTGCGTGGGGTCTAGAGTTTGGAGATTTCCTATATCTTTGTTAGTCAGGTCCATGATGATGTGCTCCATAGCTTTATATAGCAGACTTGTCAGGCTAATGGGGCGATAATTCCCAGGGTCTGTAGTTGTTCCCCCTTTATGGAGAGGGATGGCTGCAGCAGTGTGCCAATCAGTAGGGACAAAGCCTGAGGTGAGGCTGTGACTAAACAGGGCGCACAGATGTGGTGCCAGTTTAATTTGTAGTTCATGTAGAACACAACCAGGGATATTATCGGGTCCCATGGAACCTGTATTCTTGGCCTTGGACAAAGCAGCTTTGACCTGTGCCGCAGTAATGCTGGATGCCTGGCATTCTTCTGGTATTGTGATTGGTCCTTTATGGGGGGCGGGGAGGAGAGGGGTAAAGTTGCCACTGAATCTGTCAGCCAATAGGTTAGCAATATTTGTTGGCTCAGTATAGGAGGTTCCATTGTGCAGTAACTCAGAGCAAATCTGGGTATTGCCATGGAGATTCTTGATATAACATTAGAAGGCTTCATGATTGTTTTTAGTGTCTGCCACAATTCTGCCTTCGTAGCTGGATTTAGAGGATTTGTTGAGGGATCTCAACTTTTTGTTGAGCTAATAAGAGAGTTTTTCCAGTCTTGCGACTTCATCTTTTTCTGCAACAGTGTCTTCCTTCTGTTGTAGAGTTTATTAATGGCAGGGGACCATCAGATTGGCTTCCTTTTTTTTGGAGGAGACTGTCTTGGTTCTGTTGGGTATGGCTAGTTCCATGCATTTATGTACATGGTCGTACAGTGCATTGGTGTATGATTCAGCAGTCATGCAGCTATTTTCCAGTGGCATGGGTGCTGTGAAGTTAACCACCTCTGTTTTTAGGAGCCCAAAGTCAGCTTTAGAGAAGTTTATCAAGGTGGTTACCTTTGTGGGGGGTGTGGGTGAGATGTGGATTTCCATGGTGATTAGTTTATGGTCAGATCTGACCAAGGAGGGATTGATTACTGGTGTAGAGCAATGGTCCCCCATGCCCCCATGTTAGTAATAACCAGGTCAACGATGTTGCTTCCTCTAGTGGAGGTCAGAATGAGCTGGTCCAGGGCATTGGAACTGATGAATTCCAGGAAGCGTTGGGCCAATGTATTGGTGCTTGAGTAGTTCTCCCAGTTGATGGAGGGGTAGTTGAAGTCTTCTAGTATGAGAGTGTTGGGTTGGACCTTGATAGATTTGCAGAACACTCTTAATGATTTGCAGGACACACTAAACAGATAAGGAGTGCGTTCTCTGATCTAATGACCTTTAAATGGTTAAAAGGCTCAGGCTAAAGTGTCAGGTTGCTTGACTAGCTGAGACCTCTGCTATCATCGGGACATTTAGCTAACATTTGAAAGAGCACTGGGAAGGCAAAATGCATGAGTTTCTCTAGTGATGTGTATCTCAGCACTGAGATATGCATGTGTGTAAAAGACTGCATGTCATTTTCCCCTTCAGTCTGTTTTGCACAAGCAGTAAACTATACCCTTCCCCATTGTGCCATTACAACTATAAGTCCTTTGTGGTGTGTTGTGATTGTGTTTTCCTTATGTATGCATTTTTCTTATTTATCCTTTGTTGACTGGGTTAGTCCTACTAGGCTAGTAGCCTCTTTTCAGGGGAGACCCAAGATGGCCTTAGCATGGGGAGGTTCCCCTATTCTTTTCAATAGTTGCTGTGGGTTCTTTTACATCCACCTGAGCTACCACCAACTTATGTGGGTGGGACCTTGGTTTAAAGGCTCATCTGAATGATCTAATATATATATATATATATATGTGTGTGTGTGTGTGTGTGTGTGTGTGTGTGTGTGTGTGTGTGTGTGTGTGTGTGAGTGGGGGGGTGCTTTTGTATTTATGTCTGGCTGAATGCCAATTTCCTCTTCACAGATTTATGCAAGCAGCATATTGCATTTATTAATAGTCATTTAAAAAAGCTGGCAACCTACCTCAAATCTAATAAAAAAATGGCCTCCAAATGAGACTGTGCACCGTAGAAAAATTAAGAACAATTTTATTGCAACAAACACTTAATAAGCACTTTCATCTCTCACTTTTAGACTACTGGGGCTTCATTAGACTAAATACTTAAAAAGTCAATCACGCTGTTAAATGATATATCTCACACACTGTACAGTATACTGGAATCAATAAAAAAGGTTGATAATAAAAAAGAACTGATAATGTAAAAAAAAATGTTATTTCAAAAATGCCACAATATTGATCTATATTTCACCACTTACTTCGAGAAGGTATTTTCTTTAAAAATGAGGTAAAAAAAATAATTAATTAATTTCATATAGGCACAAATCATCACTTTCCATTTATATTCATAGAACTCGAGATTCAAATCCCTGTCTCCTCCTAGTTCATCCTGAGGAGCAAAGTCCTCCAGACAAAACACAAAACTATTGAAATTACTACACACTTCACTATGTATATATGAAGCATTAACTTTACATTTGTGCTTAATGGTATAAACATGCTCATGAATCCTAAAACATAACTTTTTCAATGTATTACCTGTGTAAAAAGAATCATTTGTTGTGTGTACTGCTGTATAAACAATTGCATGACAAAAAAATAGGTGGTTTATATGTTCTGCTAGCACCCAAACAATAAAATATGGACAATCAACTATATATCTTCACATATTCCAGCTCATATTCATAAAAGTTTCCTCTTTTCCTTCATGCATTCTGTTAGGGGGCTGTTCAAAGAAAGCATTACAATTCTGGTCCTTTTTTTTAATAAAAGGCAGTTTATTAACAACTCTATAAAAATGTACAGTTGGTTGTCAAACTTCTCCAGTTATATTTTATAAGTTTACTTGCACCACTGTCACAGGTCAATATCAGTGGCATTGCCATGTTCCAGTTGTTGAAT
The DNA here is from genome assembly GCF_019279795.1 of Protopterus annectens. NCBI lineage: Eukaryota > Metazoa > Chordata > Ceratodontiformes > Protopteridae > Protopterus > Protopterus annectens. The sequence goes on along the minus strand of NC_056735.1, from coordinate 1,189,775,682 downwards.
ATATTTGCCCACCTCCTCCTGAGAAATCTGTGACCTGTTCATTTTTAAAATCACCACAAATCTCAGATAACAATTTATGTGGATAACCCCTGTTAGCAAATCAAGCCTATCTAGACAAAGGTGAAATACATTGTAATCCGTGGTTAAAGTGTTCAGACTTATATGCTTACTTTTTACTACATCCCTCCTACTGTTCTTGTAACTAACATTCATGACTTATTGATTGCAATTAGCATCTTCGTAAATCAAAATATGCAAAAAATGAATTATAAAAAAACTATTTTCATGGTAAACACCAAAAATGAATGGTGCTTTAATCATTCAATCTGTACTACCATTCCATATTACAGATGTCATCAATAAAATGATAATAAAACAATACTACACAGAATTCATAGGACTTTCAAGGCAATTTAGTCTCATGACCATCAATGCCTTGTCAATTCCCACTCTCAAGTTGTACCTCCATTCTCAAGGAAGCCTAGGTCAGTTAGTCCAGGTGTAAATTTGAGGATCCAGGTTTTGTTTGAAGGTCGAAAATGTATCACACTGCTTAACCTGCAGAAGTAGCACCTAGATTCTTTATGGAAATAGGAGGTGCTGCATAATGAATCTATCTCTTCGATGTGTTCTGTTTATATGCTGGTGAAGATTTATGCCCCTCTTTCTGGTGTTTGCTAAGTTCTTAGGACTGCAGAGATCTTGGACATCAAGGACAACAGGATCTCAAATGGCATGTTAGATGAGGCACATACTGCCCTTCAAAAGCTTATAAGATACTGAACACAGAGATAGAGATAGAAAGTCCAACCTCTGTTGGTAGTTTGGAAATTTTAATCTTTTAGTTAGAAACATCTAGTTGTTTGGTATGTCGAGTAAGGTGCATTCTGAAGTGAACATTATTTCTCGATAATTAGTCTAATCAGTGCTTTATATAAGGAAATAATGACATACTTAGCAGTGGATGATATACCCTTGGCTATTAGTTGTGCCTAGTAGAAGGATTTGTTTACGACAGCTGCCACATGATCAAGGAATGAGAGAGAATTGTCAACCTAGGAACCCAGTCCCTGACTACATTTTCATCTAGTAGTGGACTATTATCTATACTATGTTTTAGGGGTAGGGTTGTTTGCCAAATCAAATGATACTACACATTTTAGCATTTAATTTGAACCCATTTCCATGACATCATGTATTACCTGGGATAAATGCTTCCTGAAGGGTACAGGTGTCAGAGGGGATCTTGACAATTACACCTAGTTGCAGACATCTGCAAACTTGGTTAACCAGAGGTCCTGGTTTTCAATGGGGAAATCAGAGGAATAAATGCTGAAAAGAAGCCCAGATGCAGTGCCCTTGTGGACTCTGTGGTTACCTTCAAACGTTTAGATGAGGCACCTGCTACACAGACTGTGGGTTCTGTCTCTTAGCTGGTTTGTTATCAATTTTACATTGTAAGGATCTATACTTAAAGCATACTTACTATGCCCACATGCTGTATGGTCTCAAATGCTTTGGCTATGTCAAGTTATACTGTGCAAACATGACCACTGTCAATGGCCTTTGTGATCCCCTTGAAGAAGTCGCCTAGATTTAATAGACTAGGTGTTCCTTTGTGTCTGTGCTGGAAGATGTTATAAATGAGTTTATACTCATACAGGATAGACTCAAAGGACTCTTTACATGTGTAGCTCACACTTAAAGCATCTCACAGATGTTTTGTGCCCAGGCTATTTCCGACTTGCCACGTATAGGTTCATAGGTTTATAGGATGTTACTAGGTTATTGACCTGAGGGGCTTTACAAGCCTAGTATTTAAATCTCAATATAATACCAGATGAGAGATATTGTCTATGCCCAGGTTTTTCTAGCAAGAACTACCCATGTCCAGGAGAAAAGCCAGGGCAATTCCTGACAGAAATACATGGTTTCTTATTCACTTGTCCATGTTGCACTTAAATAGGGTCATGGAGGTGCTCTGTTTAATGTGGATTGGAAGCCTATTCCAGAGGAGTGGCAACCTCTGAGAGATGTATCTGCCTCTCCAGCAGGTCTCATTGTTTATGTCGCAGGCTAGATTCAGGTCTCTGGAATGGGTGACTTTAGTCCCATTGGACTTAAGTATGTGCAGCATTTCCATTAGATTTGAGTCAGAGATAGCCCTATAAACCAGACATAATTTGCCACTAAGTAGTCTATATTCTACTGAGTACAGTGACTTCAGTCTATCCATATAACACATGTGCTGGAGATCCTGAATTTTCTGAGTTAGAAATCTCTGAGATTTCTCAAGTTGCTGCAGGTTTCTGGTACGGTACATACCAAAGGGAGCATTATATTCAGTAATAGGCCTGATGAGGGATGAGTGCAGGGGAGTTATAACCTCTTTTGCCCTTGAGGCAATGCCTTTGTTAATCAGATGAGTGACATAGAATGCCTTTCTCACCACAGTAGACACATGGTAGTCAAAGCTGAAGTCACAGTCAACTTATGCTCCCAGGTCTCTCACTGCTGAATTGGTACTTAGGGTATTATTGTTTATTTTATAATCAGCAGGGGCATTGTTTTTACGGAAGGGAATGATGATGCATTTTTTAGCATTTAGTTTAAAACCATGGCTTTGGCAACAATCATTGGTCTGTGTAAGCCCCTTTTGAAGTTCACTGACATCGCCAGGGGATTCAATGATAGTACCTACTTTGCAGTTATTAGCAAACTTGGTTAGCCACAGCCCCCCCCCCTATTTTGGCCTGGACTTCTGAGACGTATATGACAAACAAGAAGGGGGCCAGCACTGACCCTTGTGGGACCCCACTGGTGATAGGTAGAGATACAGTCTTCCACTTGGAGTCCATCTGTGAGCCAATTTTCAACCCACCTGACAAAACAGGGGTTAATATTCAACTGGGCTAGTTTGTCAAGGATGCCCAAATGTGGGATAGTGCTGAAGACCTTGGCCAAGTGAAGATAGCTTGTGTGCATGGCTTTGCATCATCTATGGCTCTGGTCACATTCTTGAAGAAGTACTCCAGGTTTAGCAGGCATGACCTGCCCTTGACAAAACCAAACTGGGACGGATCCAGGGTTTGGAGGTCACCTATATGCTTATTTATGAGGTCCATGATGATTCCTTCCATTGCCTTACAGATAATATGACTTTCTGCCTTGCCTTCATCAAGTCCATCAGTGTTACAAGCTTTAATAACCACATTAAATACTTTGTCTGTCAAATATCAGACTTTTAGCATTATTCCTACTTTTGCCACAAATTTTACATTGTAACCAAGAAATAACAATTAATCAGAAAATGTGACATTAATACAGGTATATGTATTTTCTTCAGAATATGCAGATTACATTTACTTATTTAAACAACCATTGAGCAAATATTAGTGGAATAAAGGTTCACGGATATATGCAAATAAGTTCCTGATTTTAAGCCTCATTTCAGTTTATGATACAGAAGCTGTTGTGAGCCCATATTACTGTACTGTGAAATGGCTGATGCAAAATATATTAGTCAGTAGATCTTACGGACAACAAAGGGAAGTGTTTACACTTTGCCCAAGGCCAGCGTTTACCTATTCTCTAGCTTTTTATATTTGTCATGGAGATGCCTTGAATTCCTAATTTCTTTTCTTCTTTTTTCTTCATTAATTGCTTCTTTTTTATGAAACAGCTAATAAATTATCATAGCTGAATGGAAATAAACACACTTGAAAGAGGTTAGCCAGGGGCTAAATGACTTAAGAGGCTGTAACATCCATATGGTATGTACATAACATAAGGTAATGCATAATGTACATATTGTCGACTGCAGCTGCATTTGTTTAGACTGTTGGAACATTAACTCAGCTGTTCATTGCATAATTAAACATGACACTAACTCCCTGAAGTTAAACATAAGGAGGACCACTTCCGTGTGTTTTATTGGTTCACATGCAGCAGCCAACAAATGAAAGCCTTGTTGATTTTGTTGGGGCTTACTCAACAGACATTTCCATTTTTAGCATATTCTGTTACTATGTTATGTTTATTGATATTATAGCTAATATGTTAAAAGGATTTTCTGAAACTAGAAAATATACTGAACTCATGTTTAAAGTAATGAGTATGTCATAATTCAGAGATGTGTAAAATAAATAAAATGAAAATACTAATTTGTTTGTTCTTGTATACTTATTTTATCCCATACAGGGTTTTGGAGAACAGACCAATTCTGTCCTGGCAAACAATAGACACAAGACGGAGAATCAGTCTTGGTTACAGGTGTATACACACATAAAACTCACCCATGGTCACACACTCACGTACACACACATGGACACACACACACACGTGTGCACACACACACACACACCCACACACCCACACACACACACACACACACACACACACACACACACACACACACACACACACACACACACACACACACGCACACACACACACACACACACACACACACACACACACGCGCACACACACACACACACACACACACACACACACACACACACACACACACACACACACACACACACACACATACACACACAGCCTCATACACTGACTGACATCACATATGCTGCACACCCACACCTATAGGCAAGGGGATCACTATTTCACCTATCTACATCTGTTTAGCATTCAGGGGTAGCCGTGATGTGAATTAAATCCCATACAGACACAAGAAAATATTTGCAGATTCTACATAGATAGTTCTCGTGCCTGGAAAGGAGTTGAAGAGCCAAGTGTTGTGAGGTAACTGTTGTACTACTCTGCTATCTGAAATGAAAATATTTCTAATTGTAATTATTTTAGCTGAAATGTGAATGAAGAGTTTAGGAGTAATAAAATGCCTAAAATGCATGAATTGCTTCTACTGTCATTGACCAGAATTCCTCCTTAACAAAAAAAAAAAAAACTTCAAAGAAATCAAAGATACTTGCTACAGAGAATCCAGCCTAGATATAAATATACTGCTACTCTGGGATTAATTACGAACATCCATACATAACTGTCACTGAACTAATCACCTTAATGTAAACAGTCTACAATATAAATTTAGTCTCTGTACCCTGTATTTTGCTGGTAACCACTTGAGTTTTTAGTGACCTTCAAACCTGTCTGAAGTACAGTACCTCATATTTCAAAAGTAGGCTGTTGGAGGATGCAAATATCTTCAAAAAGAAAGGACAGATAAACGTAGCAGTAGTTTTGTCATTTATATTAATGCATAACTAACCTTTTCTTTCTTCTTGCCATCAGTGCTGCTATCACTTGGGGTAATTTATTAATTTTCCCTAGGGCTGCAAACATCTGAGTTTACATAACATATACATATGCCAGAACTGAGTCTTTGAGCTGTCAAGTTCTCATGTGTGCTGCAAGTAGCACAAGGTAAGTGCCCCTCTCATTCCATGCATTATGTACTTACCTTTAAACTTACCTTTAATTTCTCTTGAAACTGTCTAAAATTTCTCTAAATATTAAATGATCATCATATATCTTGTATCGATTATTAACCAATGTTTTTATATTATGTCTAATTTGTTATAATTATTTAAACTGCAGATGTTTTCTTTTATTGTTGAAAATTGTATAATTATTGTTCTTAAAATGTTTCGTAATAATTGGGAGTTTTTCTCCCCAGGCTACCACTAAAAATAGCCTTTTACCTAGTCGGAATTTCCAGGTAATCAAATGTCAATCAATCAATAAATAAATAAACTTCCTTTTATCCATCTGTCTCGGGTACCTTTACTCTATAATTTTCTCCAGCATTTTTTTGCAGGGTTCTAGCATTCTCTCCATGAAGTTACATTTCCTTTTTTTGATCTTATATCCTCCCATTTTGCCCTTGCCTGGTGAGGGAGTTCACTCTGTAGAACCACATTCATTTCTCCTCTAGTGCATGAAACCTTCCCTTTTAACACACAGTTCTCATTACCTATAATCATCTTGGTAAACTTACAATAGAAACTGAACAAAAAAGTAATTTTTCTGATATTTTCCCCAGAACTGATTAGAATATTCAGATGAATTCTTCCCGGTGCTCTATATGATGGTATAATAGTATCTGCATCATTACCCTGCAGACTGCAGACCACATGCACTGTGTCATAACGTTAACTTGTTACAATAAACAGTACAGCTGGCCTGGGTTGGCTATATTAGCTGAAGTTTTTCTTCTTCCCTTGTATCTCCTAAGGGGACACTTCTTAATGTACAGGTCATTTGAGGTAGTTGATCACTCATTACTTATAGAGAGGCTTAAAAAATTAGATTTGATAAAGGGCATGATAGTTGGCCCTGAACTAAATTTCAGGCACAGCATTTCAGTTATTGGTTTACACATCTTGTTTAGAACTGGTATTCTTAAGTTAGAAGTAGCCCAGAATATGTCTTCGGGCTCATATTATTCTGTCTGTTTATTTATAATCTTGTACTAGGTCATACAAACTATGAGTCATGTCAGTGTTGTACATCCTTCCAGCCACAATTCTGGCTTCCACACCAGCCCAACTCCCTAATACCCCATTGCTCCTTCTGAGTACTCCTTAGGAAGTCAGCCTCATCAGCAGAGCTGTAGCTGTTTCATCTGGCATCTGATAATGCTTCCTGATTTCACATCCTTCAGCACTAAGCTGAGGAGCCAAAACAAGGTTCCTTCTCTGACTGGCACTCCCCAAGGGAGGAGCACAATGCCATCTGTGTCATACTGATGTGAAGAACAAATACAAAAAAAATAAAAATAAAAATAAATAATTTTCAGTGCTCACAATCATTCACTCTGCCCCCTTTGCCCCACCCTGGCTATGCTTTTTCTCAACAGTAAATCATATATATAGTCCAGTCCATGGAGAACAGGAGATCCATTTGGGAGTTGCATGCTTGTCAGGAGCCATTATCCTTATGGCTGTTGAAAAAAGTCCCTACCTTAGGAAGTTACTAGAGCAATGACCTCAGATACATCATCATCACTACCCCCTATAATCATAATGGATGGCCTATCAGGCTCTTGGTCTCCACTGGTGATCATACAGGCATTAGGTTTCCCAGAACCCTCCCTCCCAGGATAGGAGAAATGGCCACAGGTTGTTTCATCCTATCCCCTTGGTTGGCCCTACCAGTATCTCAAGTCCATTCCCAAACTCAGATCTCTGTCAGTGCAGACACCCTGCCTCTACTCCATTGAGTTGGCATGCAGATTACTTAATTTTAATAACAGCAGCTCAAATAGCTACATTAGTGCAGAGGGAAGACACAGGATGACTTTAATCCACTCTTGTACTAGCTCTTTCATCATAAATTAATGGTTAACTCTAGGAAACGTCACACATGAATTTAAAACAGAATGATATACTGCACATGCAAAGTCCACACTGTTACTTTATTGTTTTAGTCCAGAAATATAAATACACAGAAGTTTGATAGGACCTAACATTATCTTGTAAGTCTGTTACCGAAACATCAGTGTATACAGTCTTAATAGAATTAAAAGTGAGGTGCAAACTAATCAGTTTCCTATGATGACAAGAAATTCACTGTATAAAGTGAACATATTACACAGTTTTATACTCATCAAAGTATCTCATTTCACTTTAAGCTATGCTTTGATGCAAGTCTGTATATAAACATCTACCTGTTTGTAACTCTATCTCTGTCTAACTAGCTTGTTAACTAAATCTGTATGTGGTGCTGCAAATGTGTGTATGTGTGTGTATATAAGTTTACTATCAAAATGTTGAACGGCAGTTACTTGAAACGGGGATGGTCGAATGCATGGTTCCTACTTTCCGTAATGCTGATCTGAAAATGTTTGAATCCACATTAGCTAATGCTGGTGTGCATTTGCTCATATGAGTTCAATATTCTGATTGGAAATTGCACTACAGTGGGCATCAGGAAATTTACCCTTTTCCTCACTGTAGTGCGATCTCAGAGTTTATATATATAATATGCAGGGTATGTTGGGGGGGTGCAGGCCCCCACATGGAATGTGTAGGGGGGCTTCCCTCCCTGTAAAACCAAATTAAAACATCACCAGATGTCAAGGTAACCTGGGTAATGGTGATAACATCGAATTGCAAATTATCGACATTACCGTTGTCATAGTTTTGGTGAAATAACTTTTTTATTTCCGATATTTATTTTCAGCTAACTGAATCTACAGAGAACTGTGATTCTTGATTTTGATAGTAAACCATATACATATGCATATATTCTATGTTACAGCTGTACGTTTGTGGAGCTTTTCTCTCCAGGCATCTGTTGAAAATGAGCTATGCAGCCTAGTTGGACTTTCCCAGTCAACAAAGAAAAATAAATAAAATAAATGTCACTGCTCCTGAGAAATACATAACTGTCCTCAAACTAAAAGTGCATTATATCCAATAGTCATATTACCGCTGCTGTGTGATAACAAGCTTGAAAGAATTTGATGTGCATTCTGATATATCCAAGAATCAACTCCTATCTTGTCCTTCGTTTAATTGCTATTATCAGGTATGTAATGTTATTCACTTGTTGTATATTGTGTCATATTTTGAATTATTGTAATATATTTACTAGTACTGGATGCATGCAAAGTGTGTAAGCCTTGTGTGTTTGGGTCATGGTTGAATGGTGCCCCTGCACCATCCCACCTGCTCAATTAACAAATAAACAAATAAAATAATATATTCTTTAATTCTTTAATTCTCCCTTCCATGGTATGCAACTTCATACTTTGAGATGCTAAACCCTCAGCTACCACATATCTCCTAATCTGGAAAGCTGCACTAGTCTATGCTGGGGATTAGCTTTTCAGCCTCAGCAACAGTCACTGTCTCATTACTGAACAGGATACCTTATTTTCTAGTCCTGTTCTGATGCCTGATACAAACATGCCAACAGTCGTGAACAAAATCATGTGATACTGTATTAGTCTCTGACATATGAACTCCTATGTCACCCACTGGATAGACAACTGGCACAGATAGGACCCAAGAAGTTATGATAGGGGAGTCTACCTGCCACAAAGACGCCAGTCACCTGTGGAGTCTCTCAGGACTCAGTTCTGGGGCTGCCCTTGTTAGGCATCTACGTCTCTGTAGTCAAGGCTAACATCAAATACCTCTGTCTGGTGAAATTCACAGATGATTGCAAATTAGATGCAGGCATTCAGTCTCTCACAGATGATTGCAAATTAGATGCAGGCATTCAGTCTCCTAAACGCACATTCTATAAGGGGGCCTGACACAGACTAATAACTGGTGCCAGAGCCACGGTCTTAAATTCAGTGCTAAGTAGTGCATAATAGTATCCTTCGGTAAAATGGCCCCCCCTGCACATTACTACATCATAATATGCCTTTAAGAGTAGAGCCAGTAGTCAGGGATTTGAGAACACATGTAGACAGCAACTTGGCCTCTGACCATCATTTGTCTACAATAGTAAGAAAATCTTTTGATGTTGCACAACTTATAATCAAAAGTATGGAATCCTGGTGCAAACATGTCGTTGCGCCAGTGTACTCTGCCTTCATATGACCAGACATCAAGTACAGGGCGCCCTTCAGCATGTCCCTAACCAGGCATATGCAACAACTGGAGTGACCACAGAGGTTTCTCACAAAAATAATACGTGGTATAGACCAACTCAAAGCATTGTCTTTATACTTGATCTCCTACGGGCTGCTGAGAGGCCACCTCTGCCTGGCCTAGGAAGCATCCTCTGATCTAGCCTTAATGGACCTGTTACACATCCAAAAAAACAAATAGCACCAGAAACACTTGCTCCAGGGACCTAAACCTAGACTGCAACATAAACAGGACATGCTGGAGGGACTGGTATGTGTCTCAGAGGCTGCATCTTCTCTGGAACATGCTTCCCATCAATGTGAAACAAAGTTCTATGCTGCACTTATTCAAGCATCCATCTTGATCTTGTGGCAGAAGGTGTCTACCTGTTTTCTCTGAGTTGGGAAGCAGTCAAGGTATATCAAAGTATAGTCATTTATTGGCCAGAGTGCACAGGAGCTAGTTTTCAGCTTTTTCTGACTGCTATAAATTAGCCACGTTTGTGTGCTGCTTATTGCTGAGCAACAGTGGTTAGCAGGGTTCTGTATAGCAACAAATGTTTAGTTTGTAAAATTTACCTATAAAGGTAGTATTTAGGACTTTAACCTGTAACACAGAACGTCTTTGCATGAAGTTAAGCTTAGGGCAGCTAGTTAGTATATTGAACAGCACTAATACCAGATCATAGCATTATCTAACATCTAGCCTTAACCCTAGAAACCACTCAGGTGACCACTGTAAAACCAAATCCCTAAACCAAAATAGTCCAACCCTAATACAGGTCCTGAAAACATGGATATGCAGTTTCCTAATGTCTCTGTGGCCAGCTTGGAAGATATGGGCATCCTGAGACAATGCATCAGTTGTCTCATGTACTCAGACAGCCTTTTAATTCTTAAAGAAGCTAAGGATTGCAAAATATGTACATACACAACTTCCTTGGAGTCAAAAATCTTGCTTACGAACAAGGTTGTCAAACAAACACACACACACACACACACACACACACACACACACATACACACTAAATCCTTCACACATAGTGTTATCCCATCACACAAGGGTGGGCCATCCACACATCCAGGAAACTACCAACTCATAAGCCTGACTAGTCTCATATTCAAGGCCATGGAAGGAAATATGAACATGATAAGTGATGACATAGGAATCTTTCAGACACTGGATCCATCTCGGGTTGGTTTCATCAAGGAAAGGTCATGCTTACCACACAAATAGACCTGCTTACACTAAAGAGCTTAAAAGAAAACTTCCCAAACCTCAAAGACCTCCTAAGCCATCAAATGGCAAAGCCCATCCAGAGCAATCACTAAAACACACTCCAAAAGCAAAACCCAACACAACACACAAGCCTGCACCCAATGATCCCCCATGAACAACACTCATAAGACAAGTAAACACTACCTAGTACTCTTTGTCATAGGAGATTCTATTGTACAGTACACAAATGCCCCTCTAACCAGGCTGCACAAGGAGAAGATAATGGTTGTTTACCTATCTGGAGCTAGGATCTGCAATATCACACACACACTCAAGTCACTGCACCACAGGTGCCAGTATGATTCTATTATGGTCCATGTGGGTCTAAATGACTTGAGATGTACCTCACTGCACTGTATGAAAAGAGATATTATGGATCCTTCTGAATATGTGTCACAGACAGGTATGTTCCTTGCATTGAGTAGCATTCTACCTTTACCAAGGATGATGCAATGGTGTGAACACAAAATGATTTTGTTTTATAATTGGCTTAGTTTCTGGAGTCACTCCACGGGGATCCAATATCTATCAGCATGGGAGGGCATGGTTAACAGATCACATTGCTTTGCTAAGGATGGTCTGCACTGTCCCCCCTAAGCATTCAGATATTGGCTAAAACTTTATCCACCCCTGAGAACCTTTTTAGGCAATGTCAAAATGACAAAACTGTCAACATAGCAAAAACAAAAAAAAAACCTCAAAGCAAACTTAAAGTGGTACTACTCAATGCTAGGAGCCTAAACAAGAAACTTCACACCTTACAAGTTCTCCTCACTTTGGAGAATGTGGACCTCTGTGCTGTTACCAAGACTTGGTTTAAAGCTGAAGAAACTACTCTGTCAGTGCAAGGCTACAGTACATTCCACACATTTAGGCCAACATTAGCAAAGATGGGGGCTAAAGCTAGAGGTGTTTTGATCTAGGTTAGCAACAAATACAACTCCAGCTTGGTTAAACAGGATGCTACCCTGGAGTTCATCTATGTCAAGTCTCCATAGACAAGGTTCCTTACATGTCCTGGTCAGCTACAGATCACCCTCTATGGCTCACAAATCTCATAACTCTTGCATATGCCTACTACAGGTGCTCACCATACAACCAAAGATCCTGTTCATGGGAGACTTTAACTACCCCTCTATAGACTGGGAAGCATACACTGCCCATAACCCTCAGGCAAGTTTCCTGGACTTTATCAACACAAACACCTTAGACCAGATAGTACGCACTTCAACCAGAGGATCAAACCTACTGGAATTGGTATTCATCAACATGGGAGAGCATTGTACCCTCCCCTTTGTCATGACCTCACTGGTGATGTCAGACCACAAAGCTGTTTCCACTGAAATAAAAATCAACCTGGAAAACCCAACTAAACCCATAACAGTTATAAACTATTCTAAAGCAAGCTATATCTTACTAAGTGATAGTTTGTCAAAATTCACTGCTCCCCAAACTTCAAGAACACAGCTACATATGCATAAGTATTCACAGAAAAACGGGACAAACATGTAAATGGCTAGACTGAGGCTGCTGTACCTACCAGAAGTAAGCCTAGATCTAACACCAAAAACAAACCCCAATTGTGGAATCCTTACCTTAACAGAATATATAACAACAGAAAAAAAAGGTCATGGCCAAAAATCATAAACAGCAATTCTCACAGAAACAGGAGCTCTCTTACTCAACTAAATAAAGTCTAATAAGACCATTTATGAGGTCAGGATAGTCTCCCAGGCTAAGGACAATCACAAGGCCTTCTTGAACTATGTCAGGAACCTTAAAGGTAACACATCAGTGTCCAGACCTGATCATAAATGGCACAAACTTCACCGACCAAGTTGACATAATGAATCTCCTGGCTGATAAATTTAGCTCTAGCTTAACCCTTCAGTACCCCCTGTGAAATCCCTTCTAGTATATCCCCCCAACTACCGACTATCAACAGGGAGCAGGTCCTGGTAGCGCTTGCTAACACTGCTTCAATGGGCCACAACAATATCCCTGGTTGCCTCCTAAATAGCATAAAACTTGATCTAGGAGGTCCCCTTGAGGCACTCTTCAACTACAGTCTCAGAACAGGTTACATACCAGGTGAATGGAGAGCTGCAATGGTCATCCCTGTTCAACTGACCCTGGGAACTCTAGACCCATCAGTCTAATATGCAAAGCCTTGGAAAGAATTATCATGGAAATGATTACCAATAGAACCCACAGTGTGAAAGTAGCTGACTCCAAGTCAGACTGCCAACCAGTCGCGAGTGGAGTCCCACAGGGTTTGGTCCTGGGTCCTGTTTGGTATCTACTTCTCTGAAGTCAAGTCCAACACAAAGGGACTCTGGTTGACAAAGTTTGCAGTCGATTGCAAGTTGGGATCTATTATTAACTCCCCAAGTGATGTTGACATCCTGCAGAAAGACCTCACTGAGACCAAAAACTGGTATCAGAACCATGGCCTTAAGCTCAATGTCAAAAAATGTGCTTCATCCTCTTTGGGAAAAATGCAGTTCCCATGAATTACCACATCGATGGTAGTCCACTGAACAAAGAAGCTGTTATAAGAGATCTGGCAACACATGTTGACAGCAGCCTCTCTTTTGACCACCACATTGCCACTGTGGTCAGAAAGTCCTTCTATGTGGCACATCTCATTAGTAAGGGTTTTGCATCCTGGAAGGAAGAGGTTATTGCCTCCCTCTACTCTTCCTTCATTAGGCCAGTCATTGAGTACAATGCCCCATTTGGCATGCACCTCACTAGACACCTGCAACAACTGGAGATGCAGCAAAAGTACCTTACAAAGATGATCCTAGGCCTTAAACACATGTCCTATATGGACAGACTAAAAAAACTCCAACTATTTTCTGTCTCATATCACCTACTTAGAGACGAGCTCTGCTTAACTTACAAAGCCATGTCTGACCCAGCTCTGTTAGAAATGCTACATCTAAAGAAATTCCAATCCCTCCACACCACACGCTCCAGAGACCTCAACCTCATTACCACAATCAACAGAACATGCTGTAGGGACAGATTCATAATCCAGAGACTGCCCATGCTATGGAATAGACTTCCCATACATGTCAAACAGAGCACCTCACTGGCCCTCTTCAAAGAAATCTTGATGAGTGGATGTGAAGTAGAAAATTCACCCCAGGGATCACTCCAGTGGCTCTACTCGAATGAGGCACTGGGAACTAATGTTGGGTTGGACGATGCCAGGGTAATCTTATGGGCTAGGCTTGTAAAGGCTCCAGGGCCATTAGCCTAGTACACACCTAGAATCCTATTGGCAACCTACAAACACTAAGCCATCCCAGTTTGGCTTTATTATGGGACGGTCTTGCCCACTCAACCTGGCTGGTAGACATCTTCAGAAGTGTCACCAAGGCTATTGTTGAGGGGAAATGATGCATACAGCCTCCCTTGACCTGACCAAGGTATTCAATACAATACAATACCCCATTCAGGTATCATTTATAAACAGTCAAAACTAGGAATAAATCTGTACATAAATCAATGGATTGTTGGCTGGCTCACAGATAGGAATCAAGAAGTCAGGATCAGTGAGACCACCTCCACCAGGAAACCAGTCACCAGCAGAGTACCCCCAGGGCTCCATGCTGACCTTATTCCTGTCTGGCATCTACTTCTCAGAAGTCATGACTAATGTCAAAGGCCTCTGGCTCACCAAGTTCACAGAAGACTGTAAATTGGGTGCTATCATAGATTTCCTTATGACGATAGCATCCTACAAGAGCGTCTAACATAACAAATGACTGGTGCCAAAATTACATAAAACTCAACCCAAAGAAATGCATTATAGTACCCTTTGGGAAATCATCTACCCAAGCTAATTACTCCATTGATAAAGCACCCTTAAGAGCTGACCTGGTAGTTAGGGATCTGAGAACATATGTAGAATGTAATCTAGCCTTCAACCAACACATAGTCAAGAAAGTAAGAAAACCATTCTATGTCACCCAGCTCATAAGTAAGGGTATGATATCCTGGTCCAAGGTTATAGTACCACTCTACTCAGCCTTTATGAGACCCATCATTGAGTACAAAGCCCCCTTTGGCATGCACTTAACCAGGCACTTGCAACAGTTGGAATACCCTCAAAAGTTTCTCTCCATGAGAATCTAGGGTTTGAATACCCTGTATTCATTCTCCTACATGAGTGCCTTCCTGAGGATAACCATAGTGAGCTCAACAATTAGCTGTAATGACTCTAAATATTTTATTTGGCCTTTAAAACAGCAGTAGTAAGGAGCAAACATTTAGCAAAAAGCAGATGGTTTCTACTTTGGTTGTTAGACAGTGGCTGAGATTCTGAAAGGCTTACTGTGAGGGGAAGCCTTAGAACATCCATTTCCCCCTTGTGGTATGCCTTTCTGATTCTTAGTACACCCTGCTGCTATGGTACCCTACCCATGACATCTATTGAAAAGAGTAGAGGAAGTTTATTTTAGCCATGTGTTTACCGAAGAAATGCCAGCAGTGTAAAAGTGTTTACTGAAGAAATGCCAGCAGCTCACAATTTACACTGTCAAGTGATTCAGAGGATCACTTGGCTGTTTAAAATTTCACTGTCGAAGAAAAAAATAAATGCCATCAAAAGTTAGTGGTCATCCATTCACTCCTATGGAAGCAGTTGAGGTGCAAGTAAATTCAGAGAAGATATAGGAGTGGTGGTTGTTAAAGTGTGTACGTGTGTGGACATGGTCTGTATATAAAGCTGAATGATTATATGTGTATGTGTGATGGTATGTTATGCCTGGGAGAGCACACTGAGGGATTAGATAGGGAAGTGAGAGTCCAGAAATGTGCGTGAGTGAGTGAGTGAGTGTGTGTGTGTGTGTGTGTGTGTGTGTGTGTGTGTGTGTGTGTGTGTGTGTGTGTGTGTGTGTGTGTGTGTGTGCGGGTGCCTGAATGTGTGATTAAATGAGTATAGTGGTGTGCCTTTGCCAATACAAAGAAGCATGGGCTGCTAAGGAGAACACTTCTCCCAACAGGTCTGTCAGCACCTTTAGCTACAGTGCAATTCAGGAGCCAATAATGACAGTATTTCATTCCGGCCACAGATGTCACCAAATCACATTTTCTCATTATAGACCTACCTGCTATTGGCAATTACTGTGTGTGATGAGCCTTTCTCTGAATCCAAGTAAGTGTTTTTTCCTGATCATCATCTGTCTTTTTGAACATTTTATTTTCAGTTTCTTGTATAAGCCTTTTTACTGTGTGCATGTTTGCTTGGTAAGAAATTTTTAACTGACTTATTTCACATGAAGAATTTAATTGTTCTTCTTTAAATGCTTGTGGCTGATGATTTATTTATTTTTAAGTGTTTGTGTATTTTATTGGTTTATTCAGACATTTAATGTCCACTCATTTTGGTGCATGATATCTCAAGGCTGTTTGCTTCCATATGAATTTTTAAAAGCTGATTTATTTTAAGGACAGACAGTAAAAGGTGTTAGTTTCGACCAAATGATGACATCATAAAGCTCAGGAAGGAAGGAATTGGTGCAAGAAAGTCATCATTTTTCCCCAGTCTGAAAATATGTTTGTGTGTATATCTATGTATGTGTGTAAAATAATTGTATTCCAGTTGGTAAGACTGCAACAAAAGGCACTGGATTTGATCTTAGTTGAGTGAAAATGCGAGCAGACAGTGATTATAATTCTGATTTGTAGCCGAGCAGAGTGGAACTTCTCTGAGTTTAGTATGACTTGGTTATTACCCAGGAATAGTAGCACATATTTACTGTATACCCTTAAGATCAATTACCCTTTCTGTTTCAGTGAGTACCAGTGATGGGAGTCAATACCAATACAACTGGTTCCACTGCACATTGAAATGTTGACTGTAGTGGTGCAGAGGTTAGAACCCATTGCCCCTGCCTTTCACTTCCCACCCTCTCCTTTTAAATGTAGCTAATCAAGATGTAACTAACTGGCTAATACAATGGCCATTTGTGGACCTTCTCCTTCAGATGGTCTCACCTACAAAATTAAAAAAAGTGTAACTTTTATATCTAAAAACAAAAAAACCTGTGTAACCTTTATATCTACGGTGGATATAAAAATGTGCACACCCCTGTTAAAATGCCAGGTTTTTGTGATATACAAAATGAGACCACAATAAATCATTTCAAAACTTTTCCCACACATCTTGACTTGGCAATATTTGCCCATGCTTCCTTGCAAAAGTGTTCCAAATCTGTCAGCTTGCAAGGCCATCTCTTCTGCACAGCCCTCTTCAGGTCACCCCACAGATACTCCATTGGATTTCGGTTCCTCATATTCAGCTTTCTAGCAGACACCTGAAGGTTTTGGGCCAAAAGTGACTGGTATTTGGAACTGTTCATAATTCCCCCCACCTTGACTAAAGCCCCAGTTCCAGCTGAAGAAAAGCAATCCCAAGGCATGATAGTGCCACTACCATGCTTCACCTTGAGGATGGTGTTCTTTTGGTTATGTGAAGTGTTGTTTGTGCGCCAAACGTATCTTTTAGAATTGTGGCCAGAAAGTTCAACCTTGGTCTCATCAGACCATAACACATTTTCCCACATGCTTTTGGGAGACTTGATGTATTGTTTTGCAAATTTTGCCCAGGCCTAGATGTTTATCTGTGTAAGAAAAGGCTTCCATCTTGCAACCCTACCCCATTGCCCAGACATATGGAGAATACGGGAGATTGTTGTCACATGTAGTACACAACCAGTACTTGCCAGAAATTCCTGCAGCTCCTTCAATGTTGCTGTAGGTCTCTTGGCAGCCTCCATGACCAGTTTTTGTCTTGCCTTTTCATCAATTTTGGAGAGACGTCCAGTTCTTTGCAACATCACTGTTGTCCCATATTTTCACCACTTTTTGGTGACTGTCTTCATTGTGTTCCATGGTATATCCAATGTTGTGGAAATTTTTTTGTATCCTTCTCCTGACTGATACCTTTCAACAATGAGATCCATTTGATGCTTTGTAAGCTCTCTGCGAACCATGGCTTTTGCTGTAGCAGGCAAATGAGTAAATGTCTGGAAAATTCTACTAGGACAGATGAACTTTATTTGGGGTTTATCAGAGTCTCTTTAATTGGTGGAAGGTGTTCATAGGTAGGTACTAGGCTATTGGCTCTGGGGCCTATACAAGCCCAGCCAAAAATGTACCCTGGCTTTGCCACCCAAGAGAATTATTTTCCTGTGCCACTGTCTAGCAGAGCCACAGAGGTGATCCCCGGGGTGAATTTTCTATTTCCCATCCAATCATCAAGATTTTTCTTCAAGAGTGCTAATGAGGAGCTTTGTTTGATATAGATAGGTAATTTATTCCAGAGTGTGGGAAGTCTCTGGGACAGGAATCTATCCCTCCAGCATGTTCTATTTATTGTGGTGACAAGGTTTAGGTCCATAGAGCGTGTAGCTCAGAGGGATTGGGATTTGTTTAAGTGGAGCATGTCCAACAGCTCAGGGTTTGACATAGCTTTGTATGTTAGGCAGAGATCACCTCTGAGTAGGCGATATGTGATGGAGTAAAGCTGGAGTTTTTTGAGACGGTCTGCGTAGGACATCTGTTTGAGGCTGGTAATCCTCTTTGTGAGGTATTTCTGCGGCCTTTCTAGTTGTTGTAGATGTCTTGTGAGGTACATACCAAAAGGGTCGTTGTTCTCTATAATGGGTCTAATGAGTGATAAGTTGAGGGGAACAATGATCTCTTTTTTTCTGGATAAGAAACCTTTTGTGATGAGGTGTGCCATGTAGAAGGATTTCCTGACTACTGTGGCAATGTGATTATCAAAGGAGACACTATTGTCCACCTGTGTCCCAAGGTCTATTATCACACTTTCGGTGTTAAGTATACTACCGCCTATGCTGTAGTTCATGGGTACAGAGTTTTTACCAAAGGGGATGACAATGCACTTTTTGGCATTGAGGCCATGGCTTTAACACCAGGCATCTGTCTCAGTGAGGCCCTTTTGTAGGATGTCCACATCGTTGGGAGTTTTGATTATGGCTCCTAGTTTGCAGTCATCTGCGAACTTCATTAGCCAAAGACCTTCTGTGTTAGCCTGTACTTCAGAGAAGTATATACCAAACAGGAGTGGACCCAGGACTGAACTATGTGGTATTCCACTTGTCACTGGTCTGAAGTCAGATTTGGGGTCTGCTACTTTCACAGTGTGGGTTCTGTCAATGAACCAGTTGGCAACCCATCTTGTGACATAGGGCTTTATACCTAGTTTAGTGAGTTTATCTATAATTCCAGATTGGGGGATGGTGTTGTGGTGTTGAAAGCCTTGGCAAGATCTAGATAGGCTGTGTGAACCACCTTACCCTTGTCTACGGCTTTGGTGACTGCTTCAAAGAAGTCTATCAGGTTTAGGAGACATGATCTGCCTTTTACAAACCCGAACTGGGTGGTGTCCAGAGTTTGGAGATTACCAATGTTTTTGTTTATAAGTTCCATGATGATACGTTCCATGGCCTTGCAGACCAGGCTGATCAGTCTAATGGGGCAGTAGTTCTTGGGGTCCATGGTGGCACCCCCCTTGTGGAGTGGGATAAACGTCACTGTGCGCCATTCATCAGGCACAAAGCCTGAGGTGAGGCTATGATTGAACATGGTACTTAGGTGGGGTGCAGCCTGGGATGTTGTCTGGTCCCATGAATGCTGTGTTCTTGGCTTTGGGGAGTGTGTTTTTTACCTGTGCAGCCGTGATTACAGGAACTTTGCATTCTTCCGGTATAGAGATGGGTTCTTTAGGGGGTGAGAGGGGGTAAAGTTAGCACTGAACCTATCTGCCAGGATGTTGGTAATATCATTTGGGTCTGTATATTTAGTGCCATTGTGCTGTAACTCAGAGCAGATCTGAGTGTTGCCATTGAGATTCTTGACATAGCTATAGAATGCTTTGTGGTTGTCTTTAGAGTCAGTGGCAATTTTTTTCGTAACTAGATTTGGAGGATTTTATCAGGGATCGCAGCTTCTTACTGAGGCTGACCAGGGAGCTCCTCCACTCATGGGATTTTACTCTCTTTTGCAACAGTTTCTTCCTTCTGTTGTACAGTTTGTTTATGGCAGGGCACCACCAGATTGGCTTACTTTTTTGGAGGATAGCGTCTTGATTCTGTTTGGGATAGTATGATACATGCACTCATGTAAGTGCTTATAAAGTGCAATTGTGCAGGATTCAGTAGTCGTAACTGTATTGTCCATCTGCATGGGTGTCATGAAGTTCACCACTTTTGTCTTAAGAAGCATGAGGTTGGCTTTGGAGAAATTTTTTACCATAGTTTCCTTAATGGGGGGTGGGGGCAGGATGTGGATATCTAGGGTAATTAGCCTATGGTCGGATCGGACCAATGAGGTGTTGACTTCAGGTGTGGAACACCGGTCACTCATGTTGGTAATGACTAGATCTAGGATATTGTTGCCCCTGGTGGGGGTGTTGATAAGTTGATCCAGGGCATTGGAGTTTGGGAATTCCAGAAAGCGTTGAGCAAAGGAGTTGGAACATGAGTAGTTTTCCCAGTTAATGGTGGAGTAGTTGAAATCGCCCATTATTAGGGTGTTTGGTTGAACCCTAATATTTTCCAGTACATCAAGAAAAGAGGAGTGGGAATCCTGGGGCATGGTGGGTGATCTGTAGCAAGCTACAATTTGGATTGCAGTTTTGCCCAGAGTTAGTTGCACTTGCATAACCTCGGCTGCATTATGCTGAGCAACTAGCCTGGAGGTGTGGATATCCTTAATGAATATGGACACACCTCTGCCTTTGGTGTTCCAGTCCAGGTTACATGGCCAAAAAGTTTGGTATGAGTTATAGCCTGGTAGTGCAGGGGTGCTCTCTGGAGCCTTGAACCAGGTCTCAGTCACTGCACAGATATCAATGTTCTCCATTTTAAGGAGTGCCTCGAGTGAGTGCATTTTGAGATTTAGACTTCTAGCATTGAGTAGCATCACCCTCAGTTTTTGCTTGCCTGTTCCTGTTACAGTGGTGAATTTGTCATTTGAACCTTGCCTTAAAATGCACTATAGGTGTGGCAAGAACCTTAGCCAGTATCCCGAATCCCAGGGGTGACAGGTGCAGGCCATCTCTGGCAAAGCATCGTGGTCTGTCGACCATGTCATCCCAGGCAGACAGATACTGGATCCCTTTAGAAAAGCACCAGAAGCTTAGCCAATTGTTGAAGTCAATAATTTTGTCCTTGTACTGCGGCATCATTCTGGGTGATGACAAAATGCTCCTCAGGGCTAGGGTCATACCTGCCTGGGCTACAAGATTGGAGAGCTCTTCCATGTCTCTTTTCATGTAGTCCAGGGAGGTACATCTCAGGTCATTCACACCAGCATGGACAATGACAGAGTCATATTTCTACTTGTTGTTGAGTGACCTGAGTGCGTGGGTTATGTGGCAGATCCTGGCACCCGACAGGCAGCTGACAGTAACCTTCTCCTTGTTTAGCCTGGCGAGTGGGACATCAGTGTGCCTGACTATAGAGTCACCCATGACTAGTGTGTTGGGTACATTGTTTTGCCTTATTGGCTGTGGTTGAGTGGCACACTGAGTCTCCGGGCTATGTGTCATTTGGGTTGTGTTGGGGGGGGGGTGGAGGTTGCTTGCATTTCTGCTTTGGAGGTCTCTGTTGCTTGAGCAGATTATTACTGAGAGCCTCTGTGAATGTTTTTGTGTTTCTATGTGTGGATTTTGGTGGTGTAGATTTAGTGAGACTATGTGATGAGTGTGGTGTGGTGCAAGTGTTTACCTTCTCCTCTTGACTGTCAAGTTCAGTCTTGATTGGAGAGAGCTTTACCTCCAATTTGGCTAGATAAGTGCATCTCTCACAGGTTGTAGTGTTGGGTGGTAGGAGGAGAAGGTTGTCTGTGTACATGAGGCAATTTCTACATTGCCCCAAGATGCCCAGATTCATCAGATAGACAGGAGGGAACACTGGGAGCTGACCCTTGGACATGCCGGAATAAAAAAACTATTTTTTCTAGATAAGTGAGGAAAGTGAGTACAACAGCTGTTTTTCTCTAAGCAAGTGAGGAAAGTAAGTACCAAAACTGTTTTCCTCTAGGTAATGAGGAAGGTTGAGTGCTGTAGTAATTAGTAGGTTATTTAGTGCTTATAACAAGTTCTGAACTAAGTGCTGAGCATGAATAAGCAAATTCAAGTGCTAAAACTAAGAATCTGTATCTGGACTAAACTAGTTACAGGAAAGGGGGGAAACAAGTGCAAATGCGGGCTTTTAAATCCAAAAGTTGAGAGAGACGGAAAAACTGCCCAAATGGCCATTAACTACAATTTCTGGGCCAGAACCACTCCTTATGTGGTAGATAGGTTACCAAGTGCTTACCACTCCCACTGATAAGCTAGAAGGCTTCCCTCCAACAGAGAAAGCTTGGAGGGGGGCTCAGAAGCTTACATATAGTCCTGGATACAGCAAATCTGAATCTGAACTATACTAGTTACAGGAAAGGTATTTTTATTTTATGTATATATATATATATATATATATATATATATATATATATATATATATATATATATATATATATATATATATATATAAATACACACACACACACACACACACACACAAAAGTAGCTAAAACAGCAGTAAAAACAATTCAACTGCAGTGCAAGCTAGCACACTTGAGTATGTAGCAATGTTAAAGCAAACAATTTAAAAAATGCAATTAAATTAAAAATGACTAAAAACAAGTGCAGAAGGTGTCTATTAGGTAGAATGAGGTAAAGAGATGGGACTGGGGGGAGTGTTCCAGATCAAATCTACAGTGGGGGTGGGCAAAAGCCTCCAATTGTAAACAACAAGACAGAAATAGGGAGGGTGGGTATGGAGAAAACCAGCACCTTCAGCAGAGATCTGTAAAACTATACAGTGAAGCAAAAATAACAGTGCACAACTCTGAAGTCAGCCAGCAATGATATAAAATTAGTCAAACAACAATTACCAGTACAGAACTCTGAAGTGCCAGAAAAATATACTCAGCTCTGTATATCTCCAGATAGTTTGAAGAGCACTCTGTCAGGACACAGGAAGACTCCATCAATGATATGTGTACCCAAGAAGGCGGAATGTTGTAATTAAATCAAAAGGTGCTTCAACAAAATATTAGTTTAAGGGTGTGCACACTTATGCAACCAGCTTATTGTATGTTTTTTATTTTTTATATTTATTCCCGTAACAGATTTGTTTATTTTACAATTGAATTGTACAGGTTGTACGTTACATTAAAGGTGGGAAAAGTTTTGAAATGATTTATTGTGGTCTCATTTTTTTATATTACAAAAACCTGGCATTTTAACAGGGGTTTGTACACTTTTTATATCCACTGTAAGTCCATCCAGCACCTCATCGTACTGTCAAGAACCATTGACACCTTGCTTACCACTGGAAGGCATCCATGATAATAATGTTCAAGCATTCTAACCCACTCATTCTCATTTCCAGTTGTCCTATATCTCTCCTTTCTTCACTAACAAAACAAATTCTAGAAAGCCAGATCTTGGCATAGAGGGAACCCCGGCTACACCGCAGATGCCTTAAGTTTAATTAATGGTTCACTTGCCGGAAGACCCAGATTAGGAAGGATGGGGAGGAGCAGCAACCATCAGCCATGATGACTTTCCAGCATGTAACCAACAATCATTTGATTGAGTTTCATCTCTAACTGCCCAAACACACCTGCTCAAATTTACTTTTCTAGTAGACTTTATCCTAGATTGTAGGTACTGTGGGACTACTGCTCATACAAGACTGCTACGTACTGTGTTAAGGAGTTTCCCCTTTCCTCTATTGTGTGACTGTGAGGTTAATATAATTTGGGGTGAGGGAGCTTTTTCCTTATATGAGTAGGTGTAGGGGTAGTGGAGCTTTCCCCCCTGCAAAAATGATTAAATTGATCCATGCAATTCTACTGTAGGTGAATAATTCTTTCAATCAGCTGTTCTCAAAGAAAAGTTCTATTAAATAATGAATCCTTTCTTTATAATTGGGAAGCAGTAACAACCTTTGATAAAACTCATTGTCCATGAAATAGAGCTCGAAAAGGGAGATGTTTGGTTAAAAATGAAATAACTAAAGTATTTATGCCTGCAATAAGCTCTGCAATGAGTGAATCAGAAGGAATTGTAATGCTGGCAACGTATTATTTTATACTGAGATAATGCTTGAATTGTCAATAAATAATTTTACACAATTTGTAGCTAGTTATTTTTCTCTTGCCCAGACCCAGTGGTGAAATGTTTTCAGCATTTCCTTCTACATTAATATGATTGCCCATTTTATTTTTGTTTATTTTTTATTTACTTTTTTAATCCTTTAAGACGCATTAAGTATGGATGTCTTTTTTTCAGGAGATTCCATGGAACACTTGTTTTGTGATTTGCTTAAAGTCACATAATACTGAAGCTGAGACAGAAAAAATCAGACTCATGTCTACAAGATAAAGCTCCCAAGTGGTTTAAAGCCTTAAATCTAAAATGAAGATGTCATGTTCCAGCATTTTCTGTTGTACTGTATAAGTTTCATTGATGAGTATGTGATCAAAAGGATGTCAGCATCATAAAGGCACATGAGGAGCTGATTACTGACTGCTCGATAAACCATCACCTAATCAGATCTAACACAAATATTCAGTTTATAAGAAACTATGAAGGAAGACAATATCTCTGTGCACAGAAAATTCAAGAGAAGCCACATAGCTACTGGTTTCTGAGGACTTCCAGCAACATCCCTAAGAAAGGTTCCCCACTATGCCCACAGGTGGAGATAACGCTGAGTCATAATGAATAGAACTGGCTATTACCATCAGCTTAGCATGTGCTGAATCTCCTGGCATTTATTTACTTATTTATTATTTTACAAGTGTTAACTGGATAACTGGACTGGTTAAATGATCATTTTCAGCCATGACCCAGGTCAGTGCCACAAACTTGCTTAAAACACTACTACAAAATTCATAACAGAGATTATGTGCAAAGTGTTTACAAGATATTTAAAATTCTATTAACATATAATGCACCAATGTATATAAAAGTGCCACCATTTTTCATAGTCTGTATGCTTACCGGACAGAGCTCAGAACTCATTCCCACAAAAATGAAAAAACAAGGAGTATATAAAAAAATGAAAAGATAGAGGAGGTAAGATAAGAGAGAAGAGGGATGTGAAGGTGGTGTACATTATCATTTACATTACTTAGAATCGAAAGATGAGCTTAAAGTGGGTGGCCTGGTTGTAACAGTTAATAATTTCAGGGTGAAGGGGAGAGCTCTTGATGGTTGGGGTGATTTTATTGAATGCTGTTTTGTTATGAGGGCAAATTGAGGCCATTGCAGTTTGATGACATCTATATTATTGTGCAGAAAATGTAGAAAGAAGTAGCGAGATTATCAATAATAGCAGCAAGGAGAGGGCAGATGTCAAGGAAAAGTAATCTGAATGGTAACAAAGGAAAGAGGAAAATGGATCTGAACCTGACAGAACGTGTGTTAGAGGAGTTCAGAAGAATTAAATTGTGGGCTCTGTAATAAGCCAAGGTTAATAAAGTAAAATAAATAAAGGTCAGTAGTAAAATAAAATGTATTTATTAATAGTATAACATTATCAGTAAGTGCTTTCATCTCCAAAATAATGACAATTCTTCAGACTAAATAATGTATTCTTAAAGCCTCATTAAATACTAACAAATACATCACATGATCAAATAAACCAATTAAAGTTTTAACCCCCTTCCTTTTTAAATAGGTAACAAAATCTTCACGATTATTTAACCCTGGTGGATAGCAAGTATTTAATCTCACTTGCCATATTCATACCACCCTAATTCATCTTCTGCAATGAACATTTTTTCAAAACCTTTTATTTCATCTAACACTAAAAACTTAAAATCTACTCTGCATTTACCATATTTATAATGTTTTCCAAGTGCATTTCTTTCATCATTTCTTTCATCACAGACTTGTACTGCATGCTTATGTTCATAAATTCACTTGTACAATTCTCTAGAGGTGCGACCAACATAAAATGACATACAAGATTTGCAAATCACTAAATATACTACAAATTTAGATTTACAAGTCTAGCAACCTTTGATTTTAATAAAGTAATTATTAATTCTTATTTCATCCAAATCAGTATACAAGTAATCACACAGATTACAGTTGTAACATTTGAACATACCTGGTTTGACACATTTAACACTGGGCATATTTAACTTAGCTTGAAAATAGTTCTTAAAACTCTTTCCCCTCTTTTGTACAAACACAGGATGGTCACACACTACTTTGTTTATCTCAGGGCAACTGCTAAAATTTTCCAATTATTAGTTATATTGCCTTTGATTGCTTGGGCGTCAACAATATTACTGATTTGAACAGAAGTACCAAAATCAACTTTCTATAATCTTTCAGCTATAACATTGTTTTGTTTTCTAATATTGCATATTTACGTGAATTTGGCTTACGCCAAACCTTTAGGGCACCCTCTGCTCAAAATTTTTTTTACATAAGCTCGTATCTTCATTCAAAAAAATCTTGGTCTCTTTTAGTTAATTTGTTGACTCTCTTTAATTGTCCTTTTACAATATTCTCTTTCGTTCTCTTAGGGTGCATACTCTTTTAATGCAAATATCCATTGTTTTGCACCTCATTTTATATATTCTTTATTTATTTTATTTTTATTTTATTTTACATTTGTTTACCAGGAGAGTCCAACTGAACAAGTTGCCCATTTTCAGTGGAGGCCCGGGGAGAAAAGCTCCAGACATAACAAAAAAATTGACATTACAAACCAAAAACAGTCTTGAGCACCACAGGGAAGGCTCGACCAAATCAATTAAGATAATTAACAAATGTAAAATAAATAAATAAATAAATAAATAAAATTAGTGTAAAAAAACTTTATAAATTAAGTCAGAATTTAAAACATGAACACTAAACTGTGATCACTGTGTTTTCATCTTAAATCTAACAGACTTCATCAGATAAATGACACTGTTATATAGCCCAACTCATTTCTATCCACCAATAGAAATTGTTCAATTAAAATTCCTAATTAAATAATCAAATACAACTTAAAAATCTAATAACTATGAATTTAAATCACAAAAATAAAAATGCAGTGATTAGCACACTCCATCACAGAACCGAAAATACATTCAAAAAATAATGTAATAAAATAAGTTATCTGTTCCCAGTCCCTGTACTTCCTTAAAATACAATGTACATACCTGTAGCTTCATCTAGTGGATTAAATATGAATCACAATGAAAATTGCATTGTTTGTATACTTTGTTGAAATATTATTTAAAGACTGTATAACAAAAGGTAATATATAAAATGTTAAAAAAAGAATGCACCAAGATGTAAACCACACTATATGGTTACTTCAAAGGATTAAATCATAATTTTGCCACTCTGTGTTTTAATACTGAAGCTAACGAGATATTTTCATTAAGCCCTGGGGGTTTGTTAGCTTCAAGAACAATTTGCCAGTAAAGTTCTTTGAATTCAATGGTAGTCTCCCAGGCCCCCCCACTATCCTTTGGTATCCATTCTAAAACAAAAAATATATACTTCACTTTTGTAAAGTATAATGAATATTTATACAGCACATTATTATCATTACAGTTTCGAACATCATAATAGTGCTGGTATGTTCTTTTTTTTTTTTTCGATGTGCGTTCAGTTTTCCAGATGTAGAATGCATCACATGCTTTACACTAGGCCAAATAAACCACCCTTGTGGTGTTGCAATTAGAATAAGTTTTCCCCTCTATAAATTTGTTACGACTTCGGATATACACCCTTTTTTATGGGTTATATATTGACACTGTGAACACACACCAGTTTATAAATCCCTTTTCTTCTTTTATTATCATGCATATTATTCCTAAACCCTTAGTTTTTCCAACAGGTTTTTGATACTACGTCCTTTCCTGAAAATAACACTAACTAGTTTACCAAAAATTTTTGTGATGTCAGTCAAACTCGCAAACTTATCCCATTCTCTTTCCACTATCCTCTTAATCACATTGGCATCTCCATTATAGTCAGATATGAAGGCTTTCTGAAGGGAACTTTTATGGTTATTTGTCTCTTCAGCCTCACAGTCACCCCCAACTCTGGCTTATCTGTTCCCAAAATAGGTGCATATCTACCACTTCTTTCATTAGAAACTTCATTACTCACTTCTTTAATTAAATTCAGAGGATAGCCCCTTTCTAAAGCATATTTTCCAACAGGGTATATTCTATCTCAAAATTTACATTTTCTGAAAACATTCAACTAGCTCTGACATACCATCCCTTGACTATACCTCTTTTTTGGTGTGTCGGGTGTGCAGTAGAAAAATACAAAAGAGAATTAGAAAATGTTTTCTTCCTGTGCACTGTAGATTTATATTTGTCATCCAGTTTATGGATCTTAACCTCCAAATAGTCCACCTTATCAGAGCTCATATTGAATGTGAACTTCAAAAACTTTGTTGTATTTTGGATATAATTAATAAAGTCTAAAAATGTTTCTTCAGTGTTAAACCAGAACAAACAAATGTCATCTATGTACTTTTTATATAATATCCAAGAAAATTCATAACCAGATTGATGAATAAATTTTTGTTCCCATATGGATCTAACAATATTTGCATATGCGGGGGTACAACAGGCTCCCTTTGCCACTCCTTTCAATTGATGGAAAAATTCCCCTTCAAAAAAGATGCAATTATTTTTCAAAATTAAATCAGACATGAAAATAATTGTTAGACAGATCACCCCTCTGAGTTAAAGCTTCCTCAAACCATTCTATACCCTTGTCGTGGGGTATAACAGTAAATAGGTCGACTACATCTATAGTGACAAAAATTATATCCTTGTTGTACAAATCAGGTGTGACACTCCTCAAAAATCCCAGGAATCTTTTAGTATCTCATTCTCTCCCATCCATAATTTTTTTCACTTTAAAATCTAAGAATCTGGCCAGTGGCTAAGTTTTAGATCCTTCACCTGAAACAATAAGTCTTAATGGTGGTTCTAAGACATCCTTATGTACTTCTAGAATACCAAAAATAGAAGGAATTCTGGGTTTCTCATTTTTTAAATAATTATAGCTATTAAGACTTATTAGTCTATCAATGAGCATATCATTTAAAGTCAAATCTATCTTGTTATAAGCAATATTTATCTCATTTCTAGACACTCTAATATACTTATTAGTGTCACCTAAAGTGTGCAGCATCTTTCCCTTGTATATTATTTTATCTATTATAACTGTTCCCCCTCCCTTATCAGGCTTTATGACCCTTATATTCTTATTAGCCCTGATCTCATCTAAAATAGCTTTCTCTTCAAACAAGAGATTAAACTTAAATATTTTTTTTTTAATCTCTCTCCTTAACTCGTTCTCTATCACCATCTCAAAATGTTTTAACTGCGGATGGAGAGAGGGGGTTAAATGTGCTCTTCCTCCTTAATTCACTACTCATATGACCTCCTAAATTTTGAATACCTATTGTTTCTAAATTAATTTTATGTACAAACAATTTAAGATCGATAATAGTTTTACTTAAATCACATTTTCTTTGCAGAATAAATTTAAGTCCCTTGGAAAACAAGTTGAAATGTCCTTTATTCAAATCAATGTTGCTATAATTAAAAATATGAAACGTATTGAAAGTGTATTTATAGTTGTCCTTCAAAATTTGACTCTCATCTGAAGGGCTATCAACTATCTCCCCCACTATGCTGGTCTACCCCTCATTCCTCCCCTGTAAACATAGTCTTGACTATAGTGTGGGGGGTTCATGTTCTTTATTCTCTCGGACCTGCGGAGGGATGGGTACTCCAAAGGGTCATCCCTATTCAGTTGGTTGTTATTAAACCCCTGTTCATAATGTCTGTTGTTACTTGTTACTAAATGTGCCTGTTGATGATCAACCATCGATACCCCACTATACTCAGTGGCCCCATTCTTGTTTTTCCTATTATGTTTAGGTACAGAATAACTCATATTCTCCCTATATTCTAGTAAATCCCTCTATATTTTTCTTTTCTTTCTATTAACAATAACAGTACATGTTTCATCTTTGTTTCTCCTTAAATTTTAAATATTTATCCTTTTCTGAATTAATTGTAAACATAAGGTCATCAATAATACACTCAATCATTTCAATCTGTTTGTTCAACATCTCCATTTCATTTTCATTGCATTTAATAATACCTCTCATAAAATTGTTTACACGTTGATCAAATATACCTATTAACTCTTTGTAAAATTCAGTTCACTCCTCCACATTGTTTGGGAACTTGAATACTCTTAAACCCTTTGGAATGATGCTTAAACACAAACATTCTTTTAAATACATATTTTCAGTGTCCAAGGTCTTATATTTTAACATACAATTGTATAACCTATTGATATTATTATTATTGTATGTGTGTGTATTGATAGTAGTGTGTACAGTGCTTTTAGTAATTAGTTTGTCATTTTCTTTGAAAACTGTTACGAAAATTAATGCAAGTAAAGTTATACTCAATATCTTTATGCATAGTTGGAAGAGAACTAACATCACTGAAAGTACTTATGCTGGCAACATTGCGACATTCACTTTATCGATGATGTCTTTTTTATTTGAAAAGTTTATGTCCAACCAAATGACATTCACATCACCTAGTAATATTTTTTTTCTTGTGGAAATGTTAAGGATATCCTCCAATATAGCTGTATTGTCACCAGGAGGGATACAAATAGCTACTGGGTAGAACTTACAGAGTGAGAATTAAAAATTCCTGCTCCAAGTATAGACTGAAGGCCAGGGGGGTGCTACAGGGTTCAGTCTTAAGGCCAGTTTTATTTGGTCTAGTGATGTCAGAATGCCCAAAAATCTTGCTCTGTATAGTTAAGTTTGCCGATAATATTAAGATAGGAAGGGCAGTAACTAATACCAGTGATTGGTATCTGTTGCAATCTTACTTGGACAACCTGTATGAAGGGATAACAACCAAAGGTTTGAGATTTAACAATGGAAAATGTATCATTTTACATTTTGGACATAATAATAATCAATATCCTTATGCTCTGGACAATCAAATATGAGTTTCTTCTATGGTAATGAGAGATCTAGGTATCATGGTAGATATAAATCTTAACTTTGATGCTAATGTGACAAACATTATTAGGAAATGTTATGGCCTTATGAGAAATGTCCTTTGATGTTTCTCAACCAGAGATAGTCGGGTATTACTATTCCTGTCCCAGAGACTTAACATGCTCTGGAACAGACTGCCTATTCATGTCAAGCAAAGCTCCTCATTAGCCCTCTTTAAGAAAAACCTCGACAATTGGATGGGAAATAGGAAATTCACCCCAGGGATCACTTTTGTGGCTCTGCTAGACAGGGGCACAGGAAAATAACTTTCTTGGGTGACAAAAGCCAGGGAACTTCTTTGGCAAGGCTTATATAGGCCCCAGGGCCGATAGCCTAGTACCTACCTATGAACAAGTGTAAGACCTATTATTGAGTGTGGGGGGAGGGATTTATGTGCATTAAATGTTTTACAACTGAAGAAGTTGAATGGATTCTGAAAACCTTTATCAGAGAACTAGATGGCTGTCATTTCTCATTCAATAAATAAAGACTTGTATATCTGTCTTAGTATTTTTTGGCTTATTTGTTTCTAAGAGGTGATGTTAGTATGATATATAGATTCCTTAAGGACAAATTATTTGCTGCCATATTAGATATTGATTTTATTGATCATGGTATTAGTACAAGGAATAAAAATTTAGATGGAAGAATTCTTATTTCCAATATGAAGTTAAAAACCTTTTTTTCATATTAAGGCAGGAAAGATGTGGAATTCATTACCTACACATGTAAGATCAGCAAATGATTTATTAATATTTAAACAGCCATTAAATAACTATTTTTTTAATTCTATATTCTTCAGTGATGTTTATTAGGCAAACTTTAAATTGGTCAATGTAGGCCTTAGGTTTGCTGGTATATTCACTGAACCACTAAACCATTGAAATGCTTTATCCCATGCATGGGTCCCTACAATTATCGATGATATGATCCCAGTTATTCTGATTATGGGTAATATATAATTATCGACCATGTGATGAGCAAGGCCAATATATAACCAAAAGGGATAGGTTATTTTGAGCACAAAAAGGGAAATTGGCTTAAAATGGCCTACAAGGGCAGCTAGCCTATTACTTACATATGAACCTATGATGTGAATTTTCATGGCCTGGATGGCTGAGTCCTTAATTCAGAAAATCTGTTTGCCTTAAAGGCCAGGATATAAGGTTAGGCATCCTAGTCTTCTGTCCTATAACTATGGACACCCTCCTGCAAAAGGACCAAAGGAGAACTGTAGCAGCAACATCCTAGACTTAATCCTCACCAACATGGGGGAATGTTGCACCCCCACATGTGTAATATCCTCACTGGTCAGGTCAGACCATAAAGCTGTCTGTCTCCTTTGAAATAAAAATGAGGCCAGAGACACCAGGTAATTGTAGAATTTTTAGGAATTATTACAAGGCAACCTTCCTACTTTTAGGTGACACCCTGACAAAATTTGAATCCCCTCCTAACCCTGGAAACACCTCTATCTATGTAGGGTTGTTCTCAAAAAACATTTACAAACACCTACAGCTGCATATAGGCAGAGGTACCTATCCAAAATAAGCACAGGACAAACTCAAAAGAAAAAACAAGCCACCCTGGTGGAATCCCAACATCAATAGAATTTATAGCAAAAGGAAGGAAATCATGACCAAAAATAGGAAATGCAATGGCCAGCAAGGTATGAACTCCCTCATCAAACTAAATAAACAACTCAGGGGGCTAATTAAGTCTACCAAAGTCAAATATAGAGTAAAGGTAGCCTCCCATGCTCATGAAAACTACAAGGCATTCTTCAGTTATGTCCAGATCCTTTAAGGAATAATATAATGTGCTGAACTAATTGTAAATGGAGACACCTATACAGAACCTGAGGATATAGAAAATTTACTGGCTGATAAATTCTGCTCCAATTTTATCTCGCTTTCTCCCACAGACACCTCTCAAGAAATATCCTCAACCATAGCTCCCCCAACTATCACTAGTGAAACAGGTCCGTAATGCTCTCCTCTAATCCAAAAACACTGCATTGATGGAGCTTAACAATGTTCCAAGATGCCTTCTTAATAGCATGAAACATGATCTATCAGGTCTACTAGAAGCACTATTCAATCATAATCCCAAAACAGGCTTCATGGTAAGTGAATGGAGGACTTTAACTGTTATCCATCTGTACTGGGGCTAGGAAACTACCAGTCCAGAAGCCTGACTAGCCTCATGTGTAAGGCTATGGAAAGAATAATCATGCACATGATAAATAAAGAGATATGAAACTTTCAGACATTGGATTTAAAACAGGTTAGTTTTGTCAATGGCTGGTCATTCCTACTCATCTGGTGGACTTCTTCGAGAAGGTCACCAAACTGATGGATGTGGGTAAAATGGTGCCTACTGCCAAACCTAACCTGGCCAAAGCATTCAACACAATACCCTACTCAGGCAATGTAAACAAGCTTACATAATTAGGTATAAATCCCTATGTCACCCACTGGATGGCCAGCTGGCTAAAGGAGAGGACACAAGAAGTGAGTACAAGGCTAATGATACTAAACAGCCTTTTTAAATCTAGCCATTCTTCCCAAATGTGTTTGTCAGGGTTTCACACCACTCATTTTATTATTAGTCTAGTAATTACCTAGGATCCTATGAAAACAGAAAAGTTAGGGTAAGCAAGGGGCTCTCCTTCACCTGAATTGGAAGTTTGTTCCAGAGCAGAGGTAACCTCTGTGAGACATATCTATCGCTCGAGCAAATCCTGTTGATGTCACATACAAGGTTGAGTTTCCTAGAGCGAATGGATCTTATACCATTTGATTTATGAATGTGCATCATTTCCATTATAGAAGGATCTGAGATTGCTTTATATGCAAGGCAGAGGTCACCTGTGAGTTGTCTATAAGACACAGAGTATAGTGACAGTGATTTCAGTCTGTCAACGTATGACATATGATGAAGACCCTGAATTTTCTTTGTAAGAAACCTTTGAGGTCTTTCCAGTTGCTGCAGTTGCCTGGTAATATACATATCAAAGGTAGTATTGCATTTATTATTAGCCTGATGAGTGAGGAGTACTTGGGGCTATAACCTCTTTTGTTCTGGATGCAATGCCCTTACTTATGAGGTGGGTGACACAGAAAGCCTTTTTTACTACTGTGGAGATGTGGTGGTCAAAGGAAAGGTTGCTGTCAACCTGTATGCCCAAATCTCTCACCACTTATTGTGTGCTTAGGCTGTTGTTATTAATGTGGTAATCTGCAGGGACATTGCCCTTTCCAAAGAAGAATAATAATGCATTTTTGCATTGAGTTTTAGCCCATGACTTTGGCACCAGTCATTTGTCTGTGTAAGTCCTTCTTTTAAGATGTTGACATTGTTTGGGAACAAATGACTGCACCCAGTTTGCAATCAGCAAACTTTGTCAGACATAGACCTTTTGTTTTAGCCTGCACATCCAAGAAGCAAATTCCAAACAACAGGGGCCCCAGCCCAGATCAATGTAAAACACCACTGCTTATGGGTCTCCTGGTGGAGGTAGAGTCATCTATTTTGACTGTGTGTATCCTATCAGTGAGCCAGTTTGCAGCCCATCTGACACTATATGGGTTAATCTCCAGCTGGGTGAGCTTATCAATGATGCTTCAGTGGGGAATAGTATCAAAGGCCTTGGCCAGGTCCAGGTAGACCATATGCATATATTTGCCTTTGTCCAGGGCTTTGGTGACTGTCTCAAAGAAGTCCACCAATTTCAAGAGGCAGGATCTCCCTTTAACAAAGCCAAACTGGGTCAGGTTGAGCATTTGGAGGTCTGTTACATCTTTGTCGATAAGGAACATGATTATTCTTTCCATAGCCTTGCAGATTTGGCTGGTCAGGCTTATGGGTCTATAGTTCTCAGGGTCTGTGTAGGTGCCTCCTATATGTAATGGGATGACGGTTGCTGTTTTCCATTTAGCAGGTACAAAACTAGTGCTTAGACTGTGATTAAAAAGAGTACCCAGTAGTGCAGCTAGTTCCCATTTTAATCCATTTAGAATGCAGCCTAGGATATTATCTGGTCCCATAGAAGCTATGTTTTTGGCTGTAGAGAGAGGGTTTACGACATGCTACTTGGAAATACTAGGTGGAGGGCAGATGGTAGGGATGCTTTGGGGGATATTTAGCGGGAACAAGGGGGAGAAGTTTTCACTAAACCTGTCAGCTTCCAGGCTGACTATTTCTGCGGGTTCATTATATGTGGTGCCATTATCAACTAGTTCTGTGCAGATCTGAGTTTTTCCTTTAAGGTTTCTGGTGTAGCTAAAGAAGGTCTTTTAGTTATGTTTAGGAAAGGAGGCTAATTTGGGTTCATAGTTATCTTTAGAATGCCTTATGAGGTGTCTTATTTGCTTGTTTAAGCCGAGAAGGGAATGCTTCCAATTCAGAGACTATTCCTTCCTGCTCTTGGACAGCAATTTATTTCTCTTACTGTATAACCTGTTAATGGTGGCTGTCCACCAGGCAGGTTATTCTTTCTTGATGATTTTATTTTGATCCCATCAGGTAAGGCTGTGTCAATACCTTTGTATAGATGCGTATACAAGGTATTGGTGTAAATCCCACTATTAGGTTGTAATTGACTTTGGAAAAGTTTTTTAGTCTAGTTGCTGCTACGGGGGTTCAGATGTTATTGTTACTTCTAATGAGACTAATTTATGATCTCACCAGGGAGAGCTGCACACATGGGGTGGTGCAATGATCACTCATGTTAGTGACCACCAGATGAAGAATGTTCGGGCCTCTTGTGGGGGTGTTGACCAGCTGATTCAGGGCATTGGAGTTAATGAAGTCCAAGAACCTTTGGGCAAGTGTGTTAGTATATGTATAGTTTACCCAATCTAAAACCAGGCTGTTTGGTTGTATCTTAAGCGATTCAAGTAGATCCAAGTATGCAGTGTGAGTATCCTGGTTCATGGAGGGGTCCTATAACTGGCAATAACTTTGAGAGAGGTCTTACCTGCAGTCAACTGGACCTGGATTAGTTCAAGGAACTTGTTTTGTTTAACCAGTCTAGAGATGTATTTATCTTTGATGAATATTGATACTCCACCTCCACTTTCAGTTTGTGGTCTGAATGTGTGGAAACCATTATAACGCAGTATGGCTGGGATATTTTCCGCAGCCTTAAACCAAGTCTCTGTGACTGCACAGATGTCAGCATCTTCTAAGGTGAGGGCTGCGTCCAGTGAGTGCAGTTTTAGGTTTAGACTCCTAGCGTTTAGCAGCATAACCTCCAGATTGCTTTTTCAAGATATTTTTACGCCGGGGATTTTGTTGTTGTAACATTGCCTAAAAAAGGCACTATGGGGGAGGCAAGAGCCTTAGCCAATAACTGAAATCCCAGAGGTGACAGATGAAGATCATCTCTGGCAAAGCAGCATGGGCTATCTACCATGTCATCCCAGGCTGACAGGTACTGGATCTCCTTAGAATGACACCAGAAACTAAGTCAATTGTTGAAGTCAATCATTTTTTGTTTATATTGTGGTATCATCTCAGGCGTAGGTAGTATGCTGCTCAAGGCTAGGGACATACATGCCTGAGATACATATTCAGAGAACTCAATCATGTCTCTTTTCATATAGACCAGTGAGGTATGTGCGTCTCAAGTCATTCACACCCACATGAACTATGATGGAGTCAAAATGGTACTTGTTGTGGAGAGACTTGAGTGGATGTGTGATCTGGTGGATCCTGGCACCTGACAGACAGCTATCCATAACCTTCTCCTTGTCCAGCCAGGTGAGTGGCACATCTGTGTGTCTCACTGTAGAGTTGCCTATGACCAAAAAATTTGGTTTAGATGTGCTTTGCCTTAGGGGCTTATTTGGTGAGACACTTGTGCTTATGGTTTTATGTGTATTGAGTACTGTAGCTGCTGTATTAGGTGTAGCATGTTTGAATTTTGGAGGTCTCTGGTGTTTAGATAAATTTCTGGTGAGTACCTCTGCATATGATGGTTTATGTGTTGAGAGCATAGTTTGTGCAGGAGGTGTAGTATTTGGGCCGACAACCTGTTCATTGTCACTGCTCTGTGAACGAGAGAGCAAGGATTCCAAATGTTAAAGTGTAAATGCATCTCTTACAAATTGAGCTTGAGTGGTTTAGGAGTAATAGGTTGTCATTGTACATGAGGCAATTGCTACACTGCATCAGGATACCCATGTCAATCAAGCTGGCAGGAGAAACAGAGAACTGACCATCCATAATACTAGGTGAAAATTTGCTTACTTTAATGAGGAAGGATGTGGTTTAATTGGGGGCTTAATGCTGGGTCTATACTATTGGGGCTCTCAAGGGGTATGAGACTATTAGGGATTAGGGGATTTCAGTTAAAGTGGAAAATGCTGTAGAAAGCCCAGCTGAGGTGCTCACTGAGCATCTAAGTGTAATTTAAAGGACTCCTCAGTTAGAGCTCAGGCAACTTCTAAGGGAAAATAAATCTACTTTAGCTTTTGTGTCTATAACTGCTAGTGGTTACCTCTACTGCACAGTGCTGCATGGAGGTGTGATGTGTGCAAACAATTGCCTTGGATTGCTCAGATGAAGATACTAGAGCAGTGGCTGGTCAGCAAACTCTATGGAGTTGGGTTAAAACAGGCACAGACCCATGCAAACGCGGGGCGTATGTAACAACTGTGAAAACCTTTTTTTAAAACAAGTTAAGCAATTTTCAACAAGCTGGTCAATGGAAATGCTCAATACTGAGCCTTATTCCCACAATTTCCAACTCACGGGTCCTTTGCTACACCCTTTTGCCACAAAGGTGCAGGGGGGCCTCTTAATGTAAGATGGCTGGTTTTAGTGCTCAAATAATGCCAAGTAGTCTAGATTCAGCAAATCTGAATCTAACCTATGCTATAAAATACACAAGTACTAAAAAATGCAAAGTGCAGGAAAAACAGTAAACAGTTTGAAACAGTGAAACAGCAAAACAGTTAAAACAGCTGAAAACAGTTAAAAGCAGGCTGCGATTCAGTAATACACAGTTTAAAAGGCAGTACAGTGAATAAAAATACTTATTTTTCTGCACATTTCAAAGGATGCCGTGGATTTCATTTGAATTCATTTCAGAGATCAGAGAGACCACACCAATCCTAGAGCAGCTCCTGTAAACTGGATCTGGTCCTCACTAATGTGGGAGAGAGTTGTAAACCCCCTAGTGTAATGTCTACTCTGGTAAGGTCAGACCACAAAATGGTCTCCTTTGAAGTAAAAATAAAACCCAGAATTGCAGCTAAACCTGGAATGTCCAGGAACTACTCTAAGGCTAACTTCCTACTATTAAATTCCAAAATTGCAAGCTTCTCATAAGCCATGAGAACACTGCTGCCTATGTGGAACTGTTCACAGAAACTCTATGCAAGCATGTTAATAGCTGCAAAAAGACAGCTATATCCACTAGGAAGAAGTACAGAAATAATTAAAAAAAACAAGCCATACTGGTGGAAACACAACATCAATAGGCTGTATAAAAAGGGAAGAAAATCATGGCAAAATTTAGGAGACATAGCACTCAGCAGGATAAAAGCACTCTCATCCAAACTAAATAAACAAATCAGAGGGCAAATAAAGTCTACCCAAGCCAAATCTGAGGTAAATTTGACTTTCCAGGCAATACCCAATTATGTGCAGAGTTCATTGTTAATGGAGCCACCTATACTGAGCCAGAAGATATAGCAAACTTGCTGGCAGACAAATTCAGCTTTAACTTTAGCCCTCTCTCCCTCCCTCAACCTACCCTCAGAAAATACCATGAAATAAAATCCCCCTCCCCCCTAATATCACTACTGAACAGGTCCTCAATGCTTTCTTTAAGACCAAGAACACTGCATCGATGGGCTGAGGCAATATCCAAGGATGCCTTCTGAATAGCATGAAACATAACCTATCATTCCAATTCTTTTTTACATTTTGATAGTTGCCATCCCTATTACCAGAAAAAGAATTTAGTAAAGGGACAGATGGTCAGATTTTCTAGAATTATTAGTGAAGACATTAATTTTTACAATGAGATTAAAATATTATCAGATATGTTTCTGGATAGAGGTTATCCATTAGAATTAATTGTTAAAGTTAGTGAAGAGATTTATATTAAAAGACATCAAATATACAAACCTATATTAAAGTACGGTTTTGACAACAGTACATCTAGGACTAATAACACTACTAGAAATGACACCTTTATTATACCATTTAATGATATATCACCCAGGATAGTTAATATAGTACATGAGACCTGGATAAGTATTCTCCAGAATAACGGTGACCTTATTGATAATTTAGGGACTGGGCCCAAGGTCACTTATAGTAGGGGGATGAATCTTAAAGAACATTTTGAGGCAGTTAATAATAAGAATCTGTTCAACACATCTTCGATGAGCAAATGTGGGGCATGCCATACTTGTAAATTTATTAATGATGGACCATATGTGGCGGTACAAAATTTTGGCAAAACAATTAGATGCCCAGATCATTGTAATTGCAACACAAAAATGGTGGTGTGCCTAGCTATATGTTCATCATGCCCAGCCTTCTATGTTGGCAAAACGATAAGGAAACTTCGAGAAAGGATAGTGGAACATGTTAGAGACATTAAAAAACAGAAAAATACTAGTTCCCTTTATATGCATAGTCTAAGATGCCAGAATTTTAAGAGATTTTCATTCTTTGTTATTGACAGAATTATATACTACAATAATAACAAAGGTGGTGATGACAACACCTTACTTGAGGCTAAAGAATGTTTATGGCAATTACGGCTAAATGCAAGTTCTAGCCCTGGTATTAACAAACATATTTCTATATCAAGTATACTAAAGTACAAGTCTCAATTTATTTGATCTTGTATGTATTAGGTTAACATCTGATAATTTAATGTTTTAAATATTTTGTATAACAATATGAATTTTAATGTTAGTAGGAAATATTTCAATGAATGATTTTATGCTGGATTGTATAACAATTATTTATTTTTAATAATTATTTAGATTTATATTATTACCTAGATATTTATATATGTATTTTTAACTTTTATTTATTGGTATTACATATACATAGTTTTTGACAAGAAAGTTTTATTACATTTACAAATTAACAAGTTTGCACAAGTCCTGGCTGTTTATGCTCATTTTTGATGTAAATATTGCTGATTGTACCTTTTAAATGAGGAATTTTTAGCTGCGTAGGTAATAATTTGTTTAATTGTTTAATTGTTCAATTATCCAATTTACATAAGGATTTAAAAAGAGGTTCAACACAAGGATTGTCAGTACTCTGAAGATGCCCTGATGTGTGTGGGTGAAAGCGCTTAGTACAATTTTGGTTAAATAAATAAATCGGTGGTCTGCAGTTGTTCCTGGTTCGCCTTTTTTGTTTTACTAGTTCTGGAAGTTTGTTTTTATAACCTATCAGGATGTCTGTAATTGCTATTTTACTGTAGCCTCTAAACAAGCTTTGTGCCTCACTAATGGAAAACAGCAACAGTCCTGTACAGAAAGGTGCACCATCTACAGACCCTGGAAACTTCAGACCTATAAGTCATACTAGTCGCATATTCAAAGCCATGGAAAGAATTATCATAGAAATGTGCAATAATGACATAGGAATCCTCCAGACACTGGACCAGACCAATTTTGGTTTTGTCAATGACAGGTCATGCATACTGAACCTGGTGGACTTTTTTGAGAAGGTCACCAAAACAATGGATGAGGGCAAAATGGTTCACACTGCCTACCTTGACCTCACCAAGGCATTTGATACAATACCCCACCCAGGCATTGTTGACAATCTCAAGAGGTTAGATATAAACCCTTATGTCACCCAGTGGATAGGCATCTGGCTCACAGGCAGGACCCAGAAATTTAGAGTTGTGGTGTCCACCTGGACAAAGAGGCCACTTATAAGCAAAGTCCTTCGGGGATGAGTCATGGGGTCGCTCCTTTTTGGCATTTACTTCTCTGAAGTCAAGGCCAATGTCAAGGGCCTCTGGCTGACTGAATTTGCAGATGGCTGCATATTAGGAGCAGTCATAGAATCCCCCACTGGCACTAATTTTCTCCTGAAGGGGTTGACACAGACAAATAACTTGTGTTAGAGCCATGGACTAAAACTAAATGCCAAGAAATGCATAATAGTATCCTTTGGGAAATCATCCACCACTGTTAACTATAATATTGACAACAAACCCCTAACAGCCAACCCAGTAGTCGCGGACTTGTAGGCACACATAGACAGTAATCTAGCTTTTGATCATCACATGTCTACAGCAGTCAGGAAATAATTCTAGGTTGTGCAACTTATAAACAAAGGTATGGTGTCTAGGTCCAAGGAGGATTGTTCCACTATATTCAGCATTCGTCAGACCTATCACTAAGTGCAATGCCCCCATTGGTATGTACCTAACCAGGCACATCCAATAATTAGAACATCCACAGAGGTTCCTCAGTAA
This sequence comes from Protopterus annectens, assembly GCF_019279795.1. Lineage (NCBI taxonomy): Eukaryota > Metazoa > Chordata > Ceratodontiformes > Protopteridae > Protopterus > Protopterus annectens. Next base: position 1,189,734,184 of record NC_056735.1, on the reverse strand, counting down.
AAGAATGCAGGGCATAAGTAACATGTCCTATGCAGACTGCCTCAAAGCCCTATCACTGTATTTAGTCTCCTGCAGGCTGTTGAGGATAGATCTTTGCCTGGCATAGAAGGCATTGTCAGACCCCACCTTGTTGAACCTCCTGCATATCCACAAATCAAACAGCACCAGAATTACCCATTATAAAGACTTAAACCTTGCCTGTGATATAAATAGGACCTGCTGAACAGACAGGTATGTATCCCAGAGACTACCCTGTCTCTGGAACAGGCTCCCCATCCATGTGAAGCAGAGTTTTTCGCTAATCCATTTCAAATGTAACTTAGACAATTGGATGGGGAGCAGGAAATTCATCCCTGGTTTGACACCTGTGTCTTTAAAGGACACAGGCGACCTGTAAATGGTTCACCTCCCAGGCCCCTGCTTGTAAATGTTTCATTTCACAAGCCCCTGTTTACACTACCAATGGTACAAGAACTTGTTAGAGATTTGGGATGCATGGCCAGGCTTAAAAAGGTCCTTGTGGTCATTAGCCTAGTAAGCACCTATGAACCTAAATGCTCATTCCAAAACAAATTAGATAGCTAACATCAGAAGCTGAAAATAAAACTAATCCCAATTACATCGTACAGACTTTTTTATCGAAACTCTCAGCATTGGTCTTTTCTATGCAGTTCTTTTCACCAGTCTCTGCTCTGCTGTTGTTGTTGCTACTGCCCCATAATTTATTCTCACCTCCTGAACTGTATCGCACTCCTGCAAGACTTCATCACATGTCTGTGTCTTTGCTGCATTGTTCTCCACTTCTAACTCCCTCCTTTTGCCTGTACTAATTACTTTCTCCTCTTCACCTTCCTCAGCTAATCCAACTGTACTTCACTTGATTCACCCTCAGCAATCACTTTTCTAACACACTAATTTCAAGTCCACCTTCCACAGTTAATTACTTGAATTTGTGATTTTAAAGTATTATCCAAATTGGATATTTTTGCATGTCTTTCCATAGATCTTCCTCTGCCATTTGGATCTAGCTGCAGCATTCTCTCTCTCCCTCCATCTTATCAGAGGAAAGACCAACAGCTTTTCCTAGTGAAAAAACTAGGGGAAGTTGCCCTGTGAGATGGAAAAAGTGCCCTTACTCAATATGAATACCACTTTCAATCTCCCCTGAAAAGAGGCCACTGGCCAAGAGGGACTAATCCAGGCAATAAATGCTAAATTTAAAAAAATGAATTAACTGATTAGTTAATAAACATTAGCACAACACTATCTTGTCTGTAAAAGTTTCTTAGCCCTTTCAATTTTTCTCTTCCAATCTTCTACCAGGTTTCCCAGAAATGTGTGCGTCAGTAACTCTCTATCACTATTGTACTGTGCACTAATATTAAAATTAGTTCTTTATAGAAAGATTTACCAAACATAACATTTGATGAACAACTCACCATATCATTTGTAGTTGAATAGCCCCACTTCTAGAAAAATTAATATCATAGTTGAAGATATTTATAAAAATCACAATGAGAATTCTTATACTTATCAACCAACCACTAAAATGAATAAAGCCCTTGAGATCCAAATAAGCGGAAACACCTTATCAAGGTTAATTAGTCCAAGTTGCTCAATATGCCTTTCATTTCCATACACTTTGTATCTGAAAACTATTGTGATAACAGGTAAGTAGAAAATTATTCTGCCATACGTTTAAAGTAAGCTTACTTCTGAAGGCTTTCAGTGTCATTTCTCAGCTGTATGTACAGGAAGGAGCCCTGGCTCTATCCCAGTGACCTGGATTTGATTAATGAGTGACGGTTCCAGAAGAACCATTCATAGGAAGGTGAGTGACCAGCTAATATTGGCTCATCTATCCCAGGGGAAGAAAGCAACTAAATTAACTACATGGGTACCCTGTAGTGGAGGCTATTGTATGCCACAACAAAAAATAACTAGCACATTTCACAGATCTGCCTAACAATGTGTAGTACTGTAGCCATGATATGGTATGTGGATGCATGTGCTATAGCTCCGGTGATGTAGACCTTGCCTCAGCAAAGAGCTCACTGGAGTGAGGCATTACATCATAAAAATACCCCAGCCAGTTGCAGATAATATCCAAGTGGCCCTTAAAAATTCTCCCCAGTTTCTTTTATTGCAAGCCTAAATGGTGAACAAAAGGATCCATTAGGGGCCACCCAGGTTAGATAATCGGGCTAAATGGGCAAAGGAAAATGATAACATTTAATCAGTGCTTTCCAGACTTGTAAAGTAAGTAAACGTAGTTGCTAAAATGATATGATACAAGACATAATTCTGAAAAAATCTCTGTTATTCATGTTTTATTACAGTGTGTTTTTGGTTCTGTTTTCCACACAAAAGAATGCATCAGAAATGTATTAAAGCTCATATTTTTGCCAAATCAGGGAAATGTGAGAGGTACGGCTTCAACTTTACAAGTTCGTGGACCTTGATATAACTTTCCACTCAAAGAGGTTCCATGCCTCTCAACTGTACAGATTTTCCAAGAATGTCCATATTTTTGGTCTGTACCTCATAAACTTTGTGGTTTTCTGGCAAATCATTGAAGATTAAAGTCACTAAATAATACCAAATAATGGCACAGATTTCAGTTTAAGACTTTATATCCTTCAGAAAATATATACTAATGTAAAATATATTATTCTAGCAACTTTCTAAGTTTATAGGAGCAATATTTAAATTAGGTACTTTTTCGTTATCAGGGCAACACTTCAAATGAGTGCCTTGAATATTGTATCTCAAGCGCTGTTGTTCTCTTTAAGTACAAATCTGTGTATTTCATTTTCACATCCATTTCTGTTTCACTATATTAAGAGGAGTAGGAAAATGACAACGTCAATCAACATTTATTCTTAATTGCTGACACTACTAAGTGCAAGCAGGAAGTTATGTTTTGTTATGCTTCCAATGCACACATGTATTGTACAAGACTAAGCATTTGTTGTTGCTGGTGTTTTGTTTTATTTTCTGACTATCAGGACAGATTCCTAACAGACATCATATATGTCAGCAATATTCGTTTGATATGAACACTCACCCAAATCAGAAACCAAGACAGCCCACAAATAAATAAAGAATAAGTCCATAAATTAGGAACACATCATAATTGTAATTTGTAAAGAGGGGATGAATTGCTGTGCACTTTCTTAAGAAAAATAACTTACACGAGTATCATTATTATAACTACCTTTTCTAAAAATAACCACTAATTTTAAGAAGGGATAAAGTCAAATTCAGGAGTCTTCTTTGACTGGTTACCAGAAGTAGACGTGTCGTAGCACCTCCCCATCCTATTCTTCAATTGGTTACCATTAGCAGACATGTCTTGGCTCCTCCCTATTCCATTCTCCGTTAACATCCTTATGCCTCGTAGGACTGTGACATGCTAAATAGGAGGTGTGCCCTGTCTTCATTGTGTAAATATACGTATTTGAAGTTTATTTGTTAATTTGCTCGATTTTCCTTGTCTTATGGAATGTTTTGATGTGCACGGTTTGCTCATTAAAAAATCCTGCTCCTCAATCCTTAACTGCTGAAAAAGCAGTGACAGAACATCGCAGAGAAAGTCTAACTGCACTTCCTTACTATTTTAATTGCTATATGATTTGTTTTAATGTGTCACTTTTAACAGTGTTACTATACTACAAGCTGATGTGATTAGCAGGCATCCCTCCCATTTAGTTTCTTTGACCAGTAACCGATTTGTACTTAAAGAGAGAGAACAACAGCGCTTGAAATACAATATTCAAAGTGCTCATTCGAACTGTTGCCCTGATAATGGAAAAGTATCTTAAATTATGTCCCTGTTTTTGGCCTTTTACCCCCCATTTTTCGGGTCTGTTTCAGAACATCGAAGTTTTAAAACTTCGAATGTTCTAATATTGAACCGTTTAATCGAACGCTAAAAATAGCAAAGCTGCAGAACACCAAATTCTTTCCTAGAGAAAGAATTTGGTTGGCCGGTTCTGTGGCTTCACTATTTTCAGCGCTGTGGTGGGGATTTACGGGTCAGGTTCAGGTAAGTGTGCGATTGTGTGGTTGTTAGGATTAGGGCACAGGTTAGGTGAGTTAGGGTTAGGGAGCAGGTTAGGTGAGTTAGGGTTAGGGCGCGGGTTAGGTGAATTAGGTTTAGGGGCGGGTTAAGTGAGTTAGGGTTAGGGCGCGGGTTAGGTGAGTGTGTGATAGTGACAGACCTTAGGGTTAGGGTTTGGGTTAAGGTAAGTGGATAGATAGTAGTGTATGTATAGTTTAGTGTAGGGTTAGTTGTAGGATTATAAGTGTATGTGTGTGTATTGATGTTTTTAGGTGTGCTTGTGTTGTGTGTATGTGTTTCAGAATAGCAAATTTTTTTCCCAAGGAAAAAATTTGCTGTTCTGAATGTTCGATATTATGTGGTTTAGATATTTTATGTTCGATTAAATAGCGTTCGCTATTTTCATCTTTCGATAATGTGATATAAATGCCATTTTTCTAGCTATGCCCAGATTTCTTGCACTGACAGGTTGAAGGGTATGAGAAGTGTTCTTTTTCACCCTATTCAGTATTGGTACCAGAAATCTCAAACTCTGTCTCTCTCTTTAGCATTGTTTGAAAAAAAAAAAAAAAACATTTCAGAAGGTACTTCTTTGATGATGTCATTTGCAAGTGTGCTGACAGTGTTAATTAAATATCTTGTAAGTATGTTATAGATGTCTGGAGGACAGTGACCTCCTGGTTCTGGTCTTGGTCTACATTATCGTTGGTATCTGCACATTATTATAATGGTATTCAGTTTTTCAATGACTATCATTTAGTAATGTTTACCTGATAACACAAACTGTCTTTTGCATTTTATTTTCATTTTCTTGTAACTGGATTGTGACTTAAAGGGAGTCCTTACCCTTTAGATAGTTAGACAGAGAAAGACAGAATGATAAACAGACAGATTAGATAGATGATAGATGGATAGATAGATAGATAGATAGATAGATAGATAGATAGATAGATTATTGTATAGGTAGATAAATAGATAGATTATTAGACAGCATATTGTATAGATAGATAGGTTACTACATAGATAGATAGATAGATAGATAGATAGATAGATAGATAGATAGATAGATAGATAGATAGATAGATTATTGTATAGGTAGATAAATAGATAGATTATTAGACAGCGTATTGTATAGATAGATAGGTTATTACATAGATAGATAGATAGATGGATAGATACATAGACAGATGGACTCAACTACCTGCAGACAAAAAAACTGAAACTCTGGAAACATTAAAAAATACCTAAAGCTGCACCTACAAAAATAATGTAAGTGCACATGCTTTATAGACACCATCTAAGCGTTGTTGCAGCTACTCCTTAATGCAGGGATTATTTATGTATATTTATGTATATTTTGTAAATATAATTTCATGAAAATGTTAAATTCACCTCATTCTCGGATGTTGTTGTGGTACAATTTTAATTTGCCTTCTTATTCTTGTACTTCCAAATGTATTTCTAATGTACTTTCTGTATGCCATTTTCTATATTGTTTACTACCTGTAAATTATTGTTATTGTGTCTGCTTTAAATTATTGTCATTATACTACTGTACCCAGATTGTGACTGAAAATGGTCATCTACCCAGTTATCATATTGCAAATAAATTGAAAAAATAATTTCACATTTATCAGGAGAAGGCTCCTAAATGAAAGATATGAAGAGATCACCTGAACTACTCGTTATATTTAAGAAAGGATTTGTGAGCACTAATGCAGATGTACATATGTGTAAGTGTAGTGAGTTACTGAAGGAACTGGTATGAAGACTGTCAGAGCTTAAAACTGTGAAGTGTCAAACCAGGACAATGTTATCACCGAATAAGGAAAGCAGTAACCAAGTGCTGGTCACAAGGTATGTTATGAATGGTTGTCCTATCCAAAGCAATGTGTTTTATTCAGGATGGGTCCATGCATCCAAGCCTCAACATATAAAAGCTGCTGCAGTTGAGCTACACAATTACGTACAGCTGAATTTGAGATAATGTGGCTAAGATAGTGGGAAACAGTCATTTCCAACCATCACTAAAGGACTGGGTATTATAGGCTTACTAGTTTTGCATTTAAAAGTGGCTCTTTAAGGAAGAAAAAACTGCATGTTCCAAATGCTGTAGTATAAAGAGGGCAGAGTGGCCAAAATGAACTTAAATTGGGAGGGACTTAGTAGAGAAGAGGTGCAGAAAGGAGAAAGAAGTGTAAGGGTTGTATTTAGAACAGTGGACTAGTGCTTTGTACACAGGAAGACTATTCCATCATTGCTTTGAGACAACGATGTGAGTGAAACATGCACTGAATAGCTTCATATAAGACTCGGCTCTCTTTCACAGCTACAGTGTAAACATTTGGTATCATAGTTAATTGTAAGTAGAACTGTGAAACAGAAGTAATCTAAAGAGATTTGCCCATTTTATTCAATGTGGTGCACTCCTGAAGTGGGAATACATAAACAGGATGGTAAGGGAGGCACATAGCCTAAATGGAGAACAAGGAGCTCCTCCTGCAAAAAATATATATTTTTAAATTATTTATTTATTTATTTTTGTTTATTATTGTTTTTTTAATTATTTCTTTATCACAGTAATACAGACATTTAACTAAGAAATTAAATTTTCCATTGCTGGGATCTATATTGGAATCTTCATATACTTACAGGTACCATCAATACTTCTATTTTAGGGAGACTGGTCACTGGCATAGTGAAAACAGGGTAAGTATAGGTGCCTTATTTTCTAGCAGAGTGTAGCCAACAATTCACATACTGCACCAGTTAATACTGAAGCAGGACAAAGATAGATGCTAACTACAAAGGACAATGAAGTACTTTAATCTCATGTAGCACAGGGAATCAAGCTACTGTAATGAGAAACCTGAAAATAAAACAGTGGTGTCACACGACAAAAGTGCTTGAACCCAGAAGGACAAAATGTACTTGCTAGAAGATTTCAGCCGAGAAGTGTCATGTTTTAAATTATATAAAAAATCCACAGGCTAGTATTTGCTTATTTGAAGAGATTGTTGCTTCCTGGGACATAATTAAATACATTTTAAGCATTGCAGAGAGCTTAGGCTTCATTTGTAGTTCTCATCAGAAAAAAAATTGTTCACTAGAGGTAGATTAAGTTGAAGTTATACTGTGAGTGAAAGCATGTAGTTCAAAATTAAATAGATTTAGTTGGTATGCCAAGTCACAAATGAAAGACAGACTATAATTTATGATAATATCTATTTTCCCAGGTGGTTGCAACAACTGGAAGAAATTATAACAGTGGGGGAATCAGATGGCTGTTGAACTCAAGATGGACAAGACAGGTTAAGGAAGTTGTATCACTAAGATACACAGAGTCCATTCTGTAGTAATCTAAGATCTGGACTTGCTGCATATTGGAAAGAAAGTATCCCTAAACCCAAGGAATTCAAAGTTTATTCTGAACACACATGATAAGACATTGTAGGATAAAATAATACTACATATAAGTGGAATTCTTAAGTAATGAAGGTCATACAATATACACCCCATAGCATAGTTTCAGATCTCACTTCAGTATCAGCTGCCATGCATCTAGATACACAGTCTAATGAGCAGCAAGTATGTGACATGTGAGTTAGGGATCTCAGACTGAAAATGAGGTCTAAGTGGCCTGCACCAGCTTTCTTCCATATGTAGAACTGAGTTGATGCACACCTAGAAATCTGATTGGTCAATTTTACTTCTGCATTAAAAAAAAAAATGATAATGAGCCCGGGGGAGACAGTGAAATGTCTAAGTAAATTTTTTGTAACGTTATATGGTAGGGAAGAGATCTAAGATGGTGCTGTATACAACATAATGGATTTAAGAATTATTGGACCAAATAATATTTAATAATTTGTGAAAAGACCTATTAAAGCAATTACAGTACTCATTTTAACAGAAGATACAAGAAAATTGATTAAAGTGTGTCAGTCACAGGTAACATAAAACACAAAATGTACAAAACAAGGTTTATAACTGTACTACCATCGTACTAAATGGTTTAACTAATGTAGATGCGTAGCAATAACTTCAGAATAGGTGTAACATTTCCATCTATATTATTATTATCTGTGCCATGTAGAGCCATAGGAGTGCACTTATAGTCACAAAAGTGTGCTGTGCGCATAGAATAATGACATATAATTAGGAGGAATGCATTTCATTTAGCTCTGAAACAGAGCTGTTTCTATTGCTGAGTGAGTTTAGGTGGAAAGTTTTGTGCCTTCTTTAGTTTAAGGAAGATGAAAGTTTCCCATGATAGAGCCTTTGTTGCGAAAGTTTACTACATGCATGTAGTTTGTGGGGTGGAAAAACAACCTGTTTTTTAAAAGAAATTGCAGACCGAAGATATAAAATTGGAGACGTAAAAGTGTGGGAGTGAACAATATATCAGTGGTTGACATAGGTAGTTTAAAGATTTGTGAGCAAAAGTAGAATTCAGAGTATAAAGCAACAATCAATCACTCTTTATGAACTATGAAAAGAAAGAATTGTTAGTCTCAAGTGATCTATTCCCTTCCTACTTGATAAGTTCTAGAAACAAATTAACCAGCAACTTTGTCTATTTTTCTTCACCCATTATAAATATGTTCCTTTGTGTGCCCCATACACTCTTCCATTTCATCACAGTTTTTGATGTTTTAATTCTTCAGGAAGGCTCTGTAGATGGTCTCCAACCCTTTCTGTGAAATAATGCCTCCTTATGTCTGACATTAATATATAGTTTAAATCCCCAAAGTATGTCCTCTTTTCACACTGCTGTTTCTTGAAAGATACTACCCATCAATACCCTGTGGTTTTCCTTAAGACACAATAGTCATCATTCTTTTTTTCAGATTACATATGTTAGGCTCTTGTAGTCTCTCCTCGTATGATTTCTGGTACAAACTGTGCACTTCGTTTTGCCCTCATCTAAATTGCTGCTGAGTTGTCTTATATCTTGCAATTATAATGGCTCCAGAGCTGCACACTTTGCTCTAGATGAGAACCTACCAACTATGTACATAGAAGAATATGAATTTATTGTTTCTGATTGATGAGTAAGTTTCAAACAATGAAAACCATTTTTGAGAATGTTTGCAACTGATGATGCTTAACCCATGCATTTCAGTTTCCCATTGGCTTTCCTTCCTTTTCTATTACATTGCTTACTTAGTTTCAGGATATCTGAAATAACTATCACATCCTTTGTACTCTGGTAAAAGGATGGTTTGTCAAAATATGATTCAGTGACTCTCACTTCAGTGAACTTAACTTATGAAAAGAGGTCTTTTCAAGTAAAGACCTTTCTCACTAAATGTAAGACAAGTATATTTATATCAGTTTGTAAACTGACAAAAACTATGTGATGTATCCACATTTATATGTGGATATGTGGTGTATGTGTGATTGTAAATATTTGTGTAAGTCATTGTCTCCCAATTTACAATCAATTTAATGGTGAAAATGCTCTTTTACTCCAAGGTGCATTGATCTCTGAGCTTATTATATATGAACTAGAAAGTGTGAGGAAGGTCATTCTTTTTTTTTCCATTTTCCAGAAACAACCTTCTTTCAAGAAATATGCTTTTGGTAGGCCAGTTTCATTGAAGCATGTAAAAGTGACTCTCACACAGGTGAACGACCAACCGTTTCCTCATGTGTTGCTATGCAGAAATAGACCTAGCAAGCATGTAAAACAATATTCACCATATATCTTGTATACAGGTGATTAAATATTGCACCAGTTATTTTTATATGCCAACTTTGTAACTGACATATTTTACAATTGTGTGTTTAAAAACTGTTTGGAGATTTAACAGTATGACTTCTGAGGCAAAATACATTTATGATAAGCATTTTTTATTTAACATGTAGAGCATAATACAGATAGATCAATGACTCCGTGTTTATTGTTAAAGACAATAATCAAGGCTCTGAAAGGTTTCCTAAGAAAGATGAATACTAACACAATCATCTCCTGAGAGTTCATGGAAACTACTGATAAAATGAAAGTGAATATTTGTACATGTAAACTTAGAGGGTATATAGAGGGAGACGGCCCTTACAATCATACATGAAAAACTGTTCCTAATAACTTCCTGTTCAAAAAGTTTATCCTTTTAGCAGAATTTCTCATTTCTTAATGTAATATATACATACATATGTATATAAATGACACAGCATGATACACACAGGTCCCAGAATGCAAATTGGCTTCCATTCTTCCCATTACTGTAAAATAAAAATATGTGATTAAATACTCAGGTTTGCAAGAGAGCCATTAACAAGGAAAAACTGTTATGGGCATATTTGTCTAATTAAACATGTTAATAACACAGTTATTACAGCTAATACATTTAGTAGCATTAGCAGAAACTCTTGTGAAGCAGTTATGCTACTGAATGGTAATTCATGTGTCTTGGTTACTGATCCCTTGCTGGAAAAGTCACTTTGCAACACGTTCAGAATATGCTATAATATGAAAAATATATCCAGGTTAATTTAACCTATAGACTCTCAACCCAAGCCAGTTTGGATTCATCAAGCACAGATCCTGTTTCTTTAACCTGGGTAACTTCGTTGAAAATGTTACTATAAAAAATGGATGAGGGCAAATCATTACACACCACAAATCTAGACCTTGCTAAGGCATTCAACACCATCCACCACTCAGGTATTGTAGATAAACTCTCCAAGCTAAATATAAATCACTATGTAACTCATTGGATAGCAAACTGGCTCACAAACAGAACCCAGGAAATGGGGTGTTAGGCTCTATATTTTCAAAAAGACTTGTCTCTAGTGGTGCATCCCAGGGTTCAGTCCTAGGGCCTCTATTTCTTGGTATTTAAGTCTTGGAGGTCAAAGCTAATGTTAAGGGTTTCTGGCTGATTAAGTCTGCAGATGACTGCAAACTTAGTATCATCATAGACTGTCCAAAGTGCACCATAATTCTCCAAAAGGGCCTGTCCCAGACAAATAGCTGGAGTCAAAGACATAAACTAAAATAAAATGTCAAGAAATGTATAATCATATGCTTTCCATGCACGACTCTCCTTGTAATTATCACATTGACAACACAACTCTGAAAATGTATCCCATAGTCATGAATATGGGAACCTATGTTAAAAATAACTATCCTTTGATCACTTTGAATCCACTATTATAAGAAAGTCCTTTTTTATCACACAACTTATATCTAAAGGTATGGCATCCATAGATGTAATCATTCCATTCTACTTGGCTCTCATTAGGCTGAGCACTGAGTACAATGGTATTTGTCCAATCATATGGCACAGCTGGAATGGCTACAATGCTTCCTCATTAAGATAATCAAGGGCCTAAATCATCACAAAAACTATGGGGCCATTCGCAAAGCCTTATCCCTCTTCTCAGTGTTATATTGGCTACTGAGAGGTGATCTTTGCCTCATGTATAGAACTTCAAATGACCCTATCCTCTCAGACCTACTATACATTCATAAGTGCAATGGTTGCATAACCCCCACTAAATGGATCTCAATTTCTTCTGCCACATAAATAGAACATTTTAGAGGGATAGGTTTGCATCACATACAATCCTACTTCTATGGAACTGTCTTCCACTATACATAAAGCAAAGTACTTCTCTTACTCTGTTCAAGCATGAACTGGATGAATGAATGGGTGACAGCAAATTCACCCCTGGTTTAGAACCCTTGTACCTCATGCATAGGAGTAACCTGTAAATGTCCCAACATATCCTTATTCTGCCTGTCTCTGGGTTATTTGTACATACAATTTAAGGGCTAAAAACTACTATGGGAATGTAAAGCTAGGCTTCTAAAGATTTTCATAGATCAATATCTTAGTAATTGCCTATGAACCTATACCTGCTTTTGGCATCCAGTATTTTTTTAAATAGCATCAAAAATGTGGATTACAATCAGCAATGGAACAATAAAATGCTGAAATGCAACAAGTGCTTTTGTAATGCCAGAGGAAGATGAATCACATGTAAACTGTATGAAGCAAGATACTTTTGTGCACGTGTGTGTGTGTGTGTGTGTGTGTGTGTGTGTGTGTGTGTGTGTGTGTGTGTGTGTGTGTGTGTGTGTGTTTGCATGAGTGCGTAATTATGCAAGTGTGGCAGATTTCATCAGATGCTCATGTTCCCATTCATATATATATATGTAAAATGACGGCAATGATAAAACAGAGACTTCTGTAACAACTGAGTGATATATTAAGGCACAATAAAGAAAGAAAATGGAAGCATGTTGGCAGCAAATTTTACAAACTGTCATGTAGCTAATGTAAAGGCTTTTCTTAAATTGCATTTCTAGCATAATATACTGCATTTGACAGAGGACGCCCTATTCTGTATTGGAAAGGAAAGAAACCAAACAGTATACTGAAATCTGACACATTAATGTTAAAAAAATAAATAAGGAAGTTAAGTGAAAGTATTTATGTTACATTTTAAATATGATTTCAGAGGGTGTGATATGTATATATCTGTCTTTGTTAGTTTGAATGCATAAGGATTTAAGGTGATTCATGTGTGACATTTTATTACAAAACAGATTTTGTAATTTCTATCACCGTGGGAGATGAACTGGTGATACAACATTTTTTCTCTTTCACAATTTATGTTATTACAAAAGCATAAGAGCTTAGGGGTATTATTGATCCTTACGTGAGGTAGAATTCATTCTGCTATCAGGCCTGTGCCTCACTATCCTTCAAATGTCATAATTGTATTTTCTTCATGAGTGATACCGTGGTTTTGGAGAATGACAGCCTGGTAGTTACCCACAGCAGAGTTGTCCCCTATTCCTGTGAAGAAAATTAAATCTGCCCCATCCCAGTGTTCCAGACTTCTGGAACTTTAGATTTACAATCCTTCCAAGATGTATTAAAAAGGGTTGTTATATTTCTTCTGTTCTCTAGGAATTCGTTGTTGAACCTATATAGTAGTATGGCCTTGTGTACATTTAGTGTGTGGAGATTTTCAGGATAATTTCTTTTGGGAAAAGACTGCACTACATGTTGTTATCCTAGACAATGATTGTGATTTTGGTGAATTGTATCTTTTCAGCTTAGCAGTACCAAGCATACCCACCCTTTTAACAGTCTTGTCTTTGCAGCATACATTACTCCTCTCCCACATTCATTTTATCTAGATTCATACTACTTTCATTGGTCTTTCTTTGTTTCCTTATGCATCTGTAAAATGCTTTGTCTTCTCAAGGTGACAATACTTTTTCCACTTCGTACCTTTTCCTGTAATTCCTGATTCTATCTTAATTAGAGATCCATAGAGATGTTTATCAAGTTTACAACAAACTGGATCTCAAAAAGACAGTCTGCCATAACATGGTGCCGTTTTCTACTTTATACACATGTATCAATATTATTTCTGAATAAAGTTAACAAATGATACTGAAAGGTAACTGTATCTTGATTTGTGTTAATTATAGATGGTATAGTTATTGGCACAGAGTTCAAAAACCCTACATATGTGTCAATATATACACTTTTTACCCTGTCATGTTGAAAAGCAAGTCAACAGTGGCAGGATCCACCAACTTTTCCAGTAAGGCCAATAACTTTCATATAGTACAAAATGGCACACAGCAAGAACAGTGTTAAGAGTTCACTCATTATGGATACACTCCCCAACTAGCAACAGCTGCAGTGTATTATTGGATATAGTATTCTTAAATCAGTAAAGCTACACATTTATCATAAAGTAACAATGCTGTCATACATATTCACAGGATATAAGGCTCTTTGCAGCTGTACATCTTTTTTATCATCTCATTTACCCCCTCAAGGAGAGCTAGACCTCCTCTGAAATCTACAAAATATGCATAGTCCACAACTGGGGTTGGGGGATGGCATTGTGGAAGTGTTTACCTTCCAGACACAAGGTAGAGGGTTTGGTCATTGTCTGGTTATTGGCATATGTGCATGTAATAGTCTGCAGACTGATTGCTTAGTATTTACTTCTTTATAAACCCTTAAAATAACCCTGGGGTATCAAAACTTGTCAGGAGCATATGGGAAACATGTCTAGCCTTGAAAAAGCCCCTTGGGGTCATTAGCCTAGTCACCCATGAACTGATGCACATATATAACATTCTGGAATGCTTTGAGTGCACAAGTACTCTAAACATTTTACATATGCTGTTCTATTATTTAATTAATAGCAATATTTGAGGTAGATATAACTTTAAGCAAAACATTTTTCTGTTTCCTAATTTCCTTTTCTTCATGGCTATGTGAATATGTGAATGTATAGTTAGTATATATAAGTAAGGAGCATAAGGGAGGTTAAGGGGAATTTAAGCTTGACCCTTCCTGCAATTTTTTTTTTGTTGTTACTGTTTTTTCATCTGGATGAAGTTAAGACCAAATGTAATCATCTGATTGTAACATCATCCATTTGTTGCTTGACTATTCACAGAGGAACCTTTGCAGCCTTAGTTCATATAGCATGAGTGGCAGTTTTATGTGTAAGTCCTAATGAAGTAAAAGCATAACAGACTTTCAATTATTAACACATTTTTATGTATGGCTTTCCTTAAAATTAAAATGAAAAACTAAATTTACTGAGGTTTCAGTTTAGGCCTAGTTTGTATTAATAAAAATGTGGAATTTCTAATGTCTTGTCTATCTTGTTGCTGTTAACAAACAATTTTCCAAGGCAATGCTAGGGAGTGTAAATGAGAAATAAAAAGTCAAATGTGTTTACTTTTTTGGAATTATTGAAAATTTAATAACAAAGGAGGTCTGATGTTTACTTTCCTAGTAATGAATTTTATCTTTTTATGTTCTGATTCATCACCCCCAGCTGTTTTTTTTATTGAATGGGCTTTCAGTCTTTGCTATTTTTATGGCCATGGTGCTATCTAGTGGTCACTTGTAAACATGACTTTATCTACACTCAGTTTATAGATACAGCTGAAAATCGGTGACATGATATTTACTCTTACTGGAAATAGAATAAAGTGTTTCAGTTACCAAAGGCTTATTCTTCAGAAGAACCGTGGGCTTATTGTTCAGAAGAGCTGTGTCCAATGTTCAATGCTTTCAATTCTCTAGCTTTCTGAAACCACTGGTGCTCTAAATCACACAAAAAAGAGAGGATTGCAATGCAAGCACCAGATGAAGTGGCTGATGTAGTGTTTTTCACTAGATCTGTTCACATCAATTTGTAAGTAGTTACATGAAGGCTGAACAGGCCATCAGAGAAAAGTTCACAGGCTAAGCTTATGTTGCACTTGATAAAATATGTTATTTATATACTTATTGCATTTCTGACTGGGATGACCTAGTAAGTCAGTGACCCTTTTACAGGTAATTCCATATGATTTCCATCTCAGATCAAAGCAGAAAACATCTGCAAAGATGTATCCTATAATGCAACTTACCAAAAATGTGCTGTTTTCACAGCAGGTCGTTTTTATTTCAAGGGAAAGGATAATCCTTCAGTTATTTTCATAGTGGCCAGTCATCTACAGAGACAATATGGAAGTATATCAACAATAAAACAAAATCCATCTGCTCTTCTGAAAGCAATTCAAACTCTAGATATGCATGAAAGTTATTATTATTAATATTATTTCTGCGTTAATTTCAGCAGAAGGAGAACACAGTCCTTTCTAGAGACACCTTGCCAACTATGTGTTGCAAGTGGCTTGACGTGAAGCAGGAAAAGACGCATAAAGATGCAGGAGAATGTGAAAGGACAGATAGCATGAAATGGGAGGCGTCGGTGAGTTCATGCAATGAAAGCTATATTCAGGGAGCCAAGGTCAGTAACATATTATTTCCTAATTACAAAGACAGAGGTGATTTTGATAATTCTACAAGAGCTTTTGAAAAGTTGAGTACTCCGTGCCAAGCAGACCAACTTGTGCTTTACATAAGATAGCTAATACTGATGCCATGCTAAAGTTCAGGCTTTATTCCCAGTTTCATTGGTGTACATGGACAAAGCTTTGACTAATGTCAAGGTAATCATCTGGGCTTGACTAGCATCTTGGGCAGCTGCTGGAACTGGTGTAGAAGGAGGGATATGTCTACCTGGAGCATGGATTTGGGCTAGGGCAGATAGACGGCTTGATTGTATGAGTCTGGCCACCAAGTTGTTTTAGTGATGCCTTTGTTTTGAGGATGCGGAAACATGTGTTTCCATAGGGGAAGACATTATGGTCCCTGTAATGGCACGGGTTAGCTGCCTCCCCATTCAGAGGAGAGTTTAGGACCTATCACATATATCTTTATTGCTGGGTTGCCACTGAAGACACAATCCACCCTTATGCCTTCCTGAATGATCACCACTCAGAATGGCTCTCACTTCCATGCTGGCATGGAAGAATTAAAGGGATTAAGTCCTGTTGGGAAAAGCTTGATGGGTGTCAGGCATGGGGGAAAAAAGAACATCAAAACTGTATTGTTTGACACCTTTAAGTTAACACCTAAAGCCTATATACAAAACTGCAGGGAAACTAGTGAAAAGTTTAGAAGTTATTTTCAGTGACTTTGTAACAGAATGAAGCACATTTCATAACTGATTAGTAAGTGAGGCACAAGTCACAACTTATATCTGCTGGTTGACATAATTAAAATAGCGCAAGCACTCAGCATAGTACAAGAGATCTTCAAAATATAGCAAAAACATGCCACAGGTGGTAAAATAAACACCAAGATCAATTTCCACATGTCCTGTAGGTAACCACCACAAAGGTGAAGTCACATAGTGCTCACACATGGGTCTAAACGATCCTATGATTCAGTTCAAAACACCAGTGCATGGCCCACTAGCTAAAATGGACATGGATGGTTCCCCCCAAAAAATCCATACCAAACTCACGGGTAGTGACGTAAAGCCTAATTGGATAGAGAACAAGCATGGCATTTGTTTTGTAGCAGGTTGTCTGTCTGCAGTAGCAGTGAAGCCAGACTATGATATGAAACTGCTGACAACATGGCTACATCATCAGACATTATACTTGTTATGTCTGAAATAGTGAATGAGAAATATTTTTGACCAGGGTAATTCACCTCATTGAGGAGGCTAGGATGTACCTCATTACAAATACTACTGGCTAGGATCCTCCTGTCTTGGGAAAAGCAGTCATCAGGGTCATTAACTGGCCATGTTTCTTGAAATCCTTGTTATATGGAATGAATGTCAACAAACATCCTGCATAACTGCTGGCACTCAAAGCAAAGCCTACTGAGAGAATCCCATGGTTGGGACACAAACAATGCCAGGCTAGTAACTGTAGCTCCAGGGGAGGCTGGAACTATGAAAGATTCGGGAACCAAGCTACACAGCACCATCAGCCTGAATACCTACCATGGGTAACATTGAGAAATGAGCTGTAATCTGAAGGGAACTCTTAATGGTTAGTAGCGAAGAGCTTAAGCAGGCTCATCTCTCAGATCTCACCATAGTGCCTTGAAGGAGTTAGATGACAGGTGCATTAGAGCCTCAAAGACAAAGGAGTCAGATTGCTGGGATAAGGGATTGTTGTGTGTTGAAAACTCTTAAAGATGACCTAGAAGGATGAACTGTGCAACAGATTACAGTCCCAAGAGCTTACCATAAGACATTTGTAAGGCTCCCTATTCAAATGTCAGCACTCGAAATGCTGACTGATGATAAGCCAGAAAAAAGACTGAAAACCCAGGAAAAGACTGAATCTCAAAGAACAATCTTCTTTAAATTTCATTTTTGCAGGGAGCAAGAACCTCCCCCCAACTTATATATATATATATATATATATATATATATATATATATATATATATATATGAGTTTCCATGTTTCGAGATTCACTTTAGCCGGCCCCAACATTTCAGATGGTTACCCATTTGTAATACCGTCTCATGATATTTTTTTTCAGATCATTTAGACATTAAGTAAATCAAGATATGGGTCATACAGAATTGCAAAGGATATATCTGGAGACCTCAAGACCTGTGATTAGTGCCACTAAACTGGAAAGACATAAGAATAACAGATTACAATTTTAATGTTTTTGCATATTATTAAGGAAACATTTAAATAGGTAGCCATGCACCTAGTTGGAGCCATTCAATACTTCCAGCACCAGAAGTAAGAAGTTTATCCTAGCAATGGTGTGCTGTCACCTGGGTACCCCAAGACATCATTCTGTTGTGTCCTGAAACATAGATTGCAGTAAATGTTTTTCTGAAGATTTTTCAGATGGCTGGGTTTACTGTGAGATTTGGTAGGAGCCAGTTGATCTGTCACCACCAGTTTCTTCGACTGCTAATAGACCTAAAAAATTAGGCAGAATTACCTTTCGGTGACAGTAGAGTTTTCACTTTTCTTCCCTGCTGTGTGAGCTATACATAAGTTTTGAGGTGGGGTGAGTAGGCTTCTCACTACATTGTTGGTGCAGGAGGACTTACACGCAGCATATTAGGGAGGTGCTAGGAAGACTCTGAAGAGAAGGCCTATAAAACAAGGCTGGAAAGTGAAAATGACAATGGTAGACGTCTCTTAACGTGGGTACCATCTGGGTAGTGATGGCATCAGGCTTGAATATACCTAGGGTAAGGACACCCTCTTCTAGACATAAACAGGAAAACTGGACATTTTTTTTTAGAATTATAGGGTACCTCACAAAGTTTGTACCTCACTACAGCACACTGGATATTGCTTTCGTAGGCCTAACATGAAAGAACCAGCCAGAAACAGCAGTTCCAGCTCTGGCTTGTGAATAGCCTTTTGAGAAACTAAAAGAAGTAGGCCCATTGTACTGGCAAATCCTTGCTATGGTCAGTAATGTGTTTATTTAGGTAAGTATGTATGCCTTTGTTAACAACAGTAGAATATTGATACAATATGTTCCATTTTTAGGGTTCAGCCGAGCTTCAAAAAATAAAAGCAAATGAATGTGATTATAGATGAGAAAATATGCAGTATAATGTAAGAAGAAGAGAAGTACAGTATTAAATAATAGGGTACCATATCAAACAGTAATTGATTATGCAGGAACAAATCATAGCAGATGATCCCAGACAAAATGAAATAAAATGTAGTATCAACACAAATATTAGTAACAGTGCATTAGACTACAGTTTGGGTAATACACTCTGCTATGTACTTCTGAAGGGAATAGAATGCCTGTGGTATACCTAAGCAGAAAATCAGTGGCAAGAAACAGAACATTTGCACTGAAAAGAAGCCATATCTGAGGTTACTATAGGCCCTTTAAAAGCATCCTTAAATACACCTTGAGTGGTGGTTCCACCAAGCTAAAATGGGAGACTACTTTAGTGAGCTTCAGGGATTCACACCTATCACACAAAAATCCAGCAGTGAGCAGCATCACTGAATGCCAGCACAGTCTCTAGGAGAAACTGGCTATATTATATGGCACTGTATGTCATCATCTGGTCAGGGTAGGGCAGACTATAGCAGCCTTATTTAGTGTCAATAGGAAGGAGAGAGATGTGGAGAACAGAACTGTGAAAGTACTGCACAACTATACTACCTATTAGAGAGTTAAAATAAGGAATACTGAAATTGTACATGTATATTTTTCATAAACATTTCATCCATTTTCTATAAACAATAAAGACAGAATAGGCAGAATAGAAAAAGATTACTTGGAATTTCATGAGCTAGAAAGGAGAGGCACTAATATTATAGATAAATAATAACAGAATCATCCTTTCTGATAGCTGAACCTCAGAGATAGGAGAGTCTTCTTTTCCAAACTCATTCTCTAAATCCTTGTATATCCTCATAGATATTGACACCAAAGTCAAAAAAGCCTGTACCTGTGAGAAGAGAAGCTAATGCAAACCATGTAGGACTCTCAATTGTCTGAAAATTATTGCAGTGAGTGTGAATTGCAGACCCTCACTTTTTCCTGTTTATCTTCGAAGAACTAGCATCTTCCACAGGGCAGGATACAATATGGATTCAACTCTTAACTTGTAGAAGGTCATCTAACTGGATGGCCAAATTAAAATCTGGACTGCTAATTTATTAATTGTAACATTAAATGGTACATTTAGGAGCATATACTGCCTGCTATGTATATATTAATTGGCATAGTTTATATCAGAAACAGTGTTCTCTAAGAATAGTTTAGAGGGCACTCATCTAGAAAAATAGATATCAGTGACTTGAAAGAACATCTTCATATGCTGTCTGTTTAACATTTGCAATCCTTGAATGGTTCACCCTGCTTCTTGTACTACAACAAGTGAGGAGTTTCTGGATTTGGTTCTTCAGGGTGCTACCCACTGGATTGTATATCCCGATAGTCCTGGGATATTGACTTTTTTAACAGTGTATGTCTCATTAGGATAAGTTGTTCAAAGGAGACATTTGAAAAGTCAGTGTTATACTGATGGCATTCATTTGTACCTCCTCTTCTCTCAGGGGAAGGCATCTGGTCTTACTGTAATAGAGGACTGTGATTGGATGGCATGTAGTTTTCTTATACTCAGTACCAGGAAAAATGGGAGGCTACGTCTGTGTCTTCTACCATGGGATCTTCTAATGCTCTCACTCTTTCTCTACCTGCATTTCTAGGAAGGTTGAGGTTTGTGTCTCAGGTGAGAAATATGTGTGTGAATCTGGATTGCATGATCTCATTGAAAGGTTAAATGGCAGATGTAATAATATCTTCATAATTCCATATTCAGAACATATATGGTCAGAATTCTGCTGCAGTCAGGGTTCTGACTGGCATACCTTGCTATTGTCATATCCCCCCCCTTTATGCCATTTAGTCTGGCAGGTGGCTCAGAAGGTTAAGTATGTGAGTTGCAGTTCCTATGGTACAGGGCTTCAATCCCTCAGTCCTCATTTGCCTACTTTGTGATCTTGAGCAAGTCATTCAACCAAATATTGCTCCTGGGTCACCCCTGGAAAGGGACTGTGTGTTCAGTGGGGCTACCAGGTTAACAAATTGGCATTACTATTATTATTAATATTATTATTATTATTATTATTGTTAGCGCTATCAGTTGTTAAGAGGTTGGTGTGTTCAAAATCCTTATGTTAACTTATTCTGCAGTACACAGCTTGAGTCCTGCCTACATAAAAGAGTTGATGGTATCCTGCAGTCATGTTTACTGGCTCTGCTGAATTTCCCACTTAAGGATTGGAGATTTTGAGGCATCTTTTAGATGGTCTCTGAAGGTCCATTTGTTTGTTCAAGCCTTCAGTATGAATTAAATTGAAGTTGATTAATTTGCAATTACCTCAATTTTCTATTTAATGTACATTATTTTATTTGTGTTGTATAGTGCTTAGAAATGTAATCACTTAATTGATTAAGTATGAAGGCTTACTACTGTGGTGGTTTTACAGTCCATGTACTTGTGAAAAGGAATGACTTCAGACCAAGGTATCTTTCTTTATCAGGTCAGAGGTTCAAACCTGAGTACATCTCATTATTCCTCATCGTAGGAACAGCTCAGTCAAATCTTAAGCCTTTCCTTGGAAGGTTAAATAAAAGTACTAGTAGTGTAATTATGAAGATATGTAAAGGCTGCCAGCCTAGCCAGATTGAATTTTGTAGATAATTCTGTCCTTTGTAAATATTAATATAAGCCACATGCGTGTTCTCTTAAATGTAAAAATAATGTATTGGATGTTGAACTGAAAAAATGTAACAATAGTGCACTCTGCTGTAAGAAATCTGAGAAATCAAGCATTTCATGACTGTTTTTGATCTCAGGGCTCGGAGCCGAGATGTCTGGATAAAGGAATTCTGCCTACTGTTTTGTGGCCAGAGTTAATGGCTAGAATTTACATGTATAATTTCTTTTATTGCTCTTGCTTCCTGACCATCTGCAAGATCAAAAGGGCTATTAACCTCTGAGTTTCTGTTAACCTGGGAAAACCAGAAAATTGTTAAGAATGATGTAATGTGAAGCAGCACTGTATTATCAATTTAAGGAGAGAGAATTTGTCCTGAGAACATTCAACTCACCAGAACTCTGCCTGTGTTCTATTTGTAAGTTTATTTTAGAACTGTGTTTTCTCTTAGATATAGCTAGGAACTAGGAAGATTAGATTAGTTTTTTTTTGTATTGATGTCAGAACTTTTCTACTGTATTATTTTAAGTATTTCTCTGTGATCTCTGAACTCTTGACTAGCACTGTGTAGTAAGAAGTATTGTATTGTGTTTTTATTATTTATTATTAAATATGTTTAAACCTTTCAACTGTGGCTGTTTTGTGCAGAGATAATTTAAGCTCTAAGAGTACATTGAATATATTTAGTGATATTGTACAAAGCCACTCCAATAGCCTTGCTGTTCAGTCACACTTACCATTTGGATAATAATATTGCATAATAAAATTGGACACCCTTTTAGAAGGGCCTTTTAGTAGCTGATAAATATTAGTGGGTGGTTTCAAGTGGTACTACCGTATAGTCTGGGTAAAAGGGGCACAACTGGAGAACCTGTGGCAGCCTTCCTCAGGAGTGTCTGCGTGGTTGTATATAACTCATCTCAAAGTGTGTGTGTGTCAGCTACTTGGGCAGGGACATGAAGCATTGGTTGGACAGAGAGGGTGCTGGAGGTTTTAGCTTGCCCACTAGGTTGAGATCTGAACCCTATAGCTGTGCCAGTGGGGAGTCTTATTGAGGACCTAGAGAAAAAGGGAGAAACCAGCTCCAGACTGACTGTGATCTCTGTGTGCTCTTAAGGGAAATTGTACTTTACTGTGGGTACTTATTATCCTTTCCCTATATGGACTCCCCTCACTGGTGCTAGTGGTGAGGATTGAGGCTCCTTGATTGCTTTGCCAGTGCACAGTCATCACATTACTATTCCTTGAAACCCTAATAATGTTGACTACTGTGGTCACAGTCAGTTGAGTCCAAATGGATGTGTTTTGTGTGTGGGTATACGAGTGTGTATCTTTCAACAAGCTATGCAACCTAATTAGACAGTATGTAAGACATTCCCAAAATAGCCATCTTACCTGCCTCAGTAGAGTACAAGCTGTAAACTCTGCAGTGTAAGTAGAGTGGCACGCCATTAGCTATGGCTCAGATGAAGAGGAGCCCAGGGCAAGACTCACAGCAGAGTGTATATTCCTGTGAGTCCTGTATCTATAGGTGGTAGCAGTGAAACTGTATTTGTTTTCTTTTATATCCCTTCTCTAAACAAAGGGGTTGGCAATCAAATTATAAAGTATAATGGGGACAACAGCAGCAACAGTTTTGCAGCCACCAAGAGTTACATCACTGTCTCCGACATCTGAATTCCAGAGAGGATCAACACACTTTAGTGCTTCTGTTAGACTTAATAAGAGACATGACATAGTATTAAGCAGTTTATGAATGAAACCAAAAACTGAGGCTACTTTGAATTATTGTGAGCTATCCTAATCAGGATCCTGGAAAAGTTATTAGTGTCAGGCTTAGATGGCATTTAGGGCTCAGCAATGGCAAGTGTGAGGTGTTGCACCTCAAAAACAACCACCCAGGGGTGAAGTATTTTCTTGGGGTAGGGGTCAGCTGAAAACTATGGAGTAAGAAAATAACTTATGGGTAAGCTGAACCCCATAGTATAGAGGGATGAAGCCCTAACTCTGACCCAAATGACCAGTGTTTGATTAATGGCATGAACTCTTAAGGGGTCAGGTTGAGGTGATGAGAGTGAATAGCCAGTTTTCACTTACCCATCCTGGGGAACTGAAGATGGCTTTGGTTCTCCACTTGGGTGATATCTGGAGGGAGAAATGTGTGCTATACTTATGGAGAGCAACCCTACCAAGCACATACTGCTAAATTATAGTGCACAGGCTGAGGAAGGTATGAGTATGTGTTAGTGTTCATGGTTCTTGCAGCAATCAACAGTTATTGAGCTTGAGGAACCTGCCACGGGGTTAGCATTCTGGAGGGATCATTCTTCTAAACTGACTCATTGGCCTGCTAACTACCACCCAAAACTTGCCTGTCACTTGGGGACAAGACTGATGTGTCCCCATACCCAGAGAATGAATGGGCTGGAGGGCTCTTGCCATGGAAGTGAATTCACCCAGTTCCTTTCCAAGTTTGAGGGTGAGGGATAGTGTCTCAAAACAGATAGTGAATGGGTTGCAAGGCTCTCACTCAGTCACAGAATTAATGGGTTTCTATGTTCTCACCCAGTCCTGAGTAGGGCCTGACATACAACATCCCAGACTGGGAAGTGGTGTGCACTCCCAGTGACCTGACTTCTGTCCCTCAGTGCAAGAACAAATGGAATGTTTGGATGAAAGGATTGGTCAGTCAACCATAAAGGAAATAAAAAAAATAAAGGAACATATGGGTGATTATTGCAACTGGACTGAATCACCATAAACATAGTCAGAAGGTAGTAATTAAGGTCACTAAGATGATGGATTACATCTCCATGGCCATAGACTCCAGGAAGATAAAGGTAACCCTCCTATGTAGATAAGTAGTGTTAATACTCCTACTCTGTAGATCATGAACAGTAATCTTCTAACACTATAGATTACTAATGGTAATCTTTGCCTATCTGTAGGTCAGTAACCTCCCACACTGTGGGTCACCAGTGGTACTCCTTCTACTGTCTAGTTCACTGGGGTCAGTCTTCTCAGACTGCAGACTACTAGTGATAGTTTTCCTGATCTGTAGGCTATTAGTGAGAATCCACTCATTTGTATAGATCCTTAGTGATAATCCTCACACTCTGTAGGTTACTAGTGGTAACCCCCACTGTTGTAGGTTATAAGTGGTAATTTTCATACTCTATAGCTCATTAGCGGTAATCCTCCCATTGTGCGGATTATTAGTGGTAATGTCGTACTCTGCAGGTCACAAGTGGTAATCCTCCCACTCTGTACATACTACTTTAAACCTTTAATTCTACAACCCACTAGAGGTAATCCTCCCACTCAATGTTACTAGGGGTAGCACATCACACTGTGTGCTCCTAATGGTAATTCTCCCAGTTAGGATACTTGTAGTAATTCTCCCACTTTCTAAGTCACTGTTAAGACCTCGGTTGGAATAAGACATCTAATCCTGGAGGCCACAAAGGGAGAAAAAACAAAGAAAATTGTTACAGAGGGATCAGAGGCAGGCAACCAAAGATATGAAATGAATGGAAGAGCTGACATAGGAAGAGAGACTGGACAAACCTGGAAGAACTGGGGGAGACATGATATGGGTTCACAATGCCATCTAGGGAACTTGTAGAGGACCATCAGTGAAAAGGAGTGACAGAGTAGAGAAACTCATGACTTTCAAATTGTGGGGTCAAACTTCATCGTAAACATAAGAAAGTATTACTCGGCAGGGAGGATGGTTGTCAAATGGAATAGGTGGCAGAGACTAAATTACCAGAGGTGTTTTAAAGAGCATGATGTAGATGCAGAATAGGTGGATGAAGGAATGAAAAACAAGCTGCAGGGGGACAGTTTGAACTGCCAAGAATGTAGATAATCTTCTTCTCTTGGTACTGTTTACATTAAGTACGTGTATATGCAATGTGGTCCTCTTCCTTCAGTATACTAAAACTGTGTTACGGGAACATCAAGTCTGTTAGCATGTATGAACTGTTTGGCCAACATAAAAGCAAAGGCAGAAAAACTGGGAAACACTCAACAAATCAGAATCATGAAGGTAAACATTAGAGGCCTCAGACAGACTTAGGTGAATGAAGCAACCTGCGTGATTAAATATTACACAAGTCAAATGAACCAGAGAAAATAAGTCATTGCCAGTAATTGCTTTTTCTATGGTGAAAGCTGCTCCCTTAATTCCTGAATAACTGACAGCCAAACAGAGTAACCTATCGTCTATTCAGAATACCACACTGAGATCAGCTGTATGCCTTGACAGGAATAATAGAGTTACTCAAACTGATTTTGAAATAGATGACTTTGAACTATAACCATGCTTTCTTACCAGAAAAGTGTATGATCAGTCACTGATAATAAAATGCATTTCTGCCCATCCCAAGAAATATATGGTGACCTCACAGGTCTATTAGTAGTAAGGCTAAGAAAGTCTTCATGAGTTCATCCAGCACAAAGCTATAACGTGGCTTTGATATCACTCACTGTTTGTGCACTTTAAGTACACAGCCATTCTGTCAGCTTTAGCATTTGCCACTGGTATAAAATATATCTCTGTAAATGTTAATGATTCTGTTGTACCCCATTGATCAAGGTTCCCAGGACTACTATTTGGATGTGTGACTTTGCACTTCCATGAAAAACATGTTTGGCTGTTACTGTTTTACTAGGGAAAATAGATATTTTTCTTTTTTTCCAAGGGTGTTAATGCATCTTAATAGCCTAGCTACAGTGGTTGCACAGAACCAGTTGAAGATCTTTGTCTTTCTCTGTTCACATGACCATGTACTGGGTTCTGAAATTATACTGCTCAGCATGACAGCAGAATGTGATGCAACAGTTAATTGCTAATTGCTGCCTGAACAGTGAAATATATGATGCATTTTAAAAAGTATGAAAAGTCATGCTGCTGTATTATTAAACTAGAAAAAAATAAAACAATATATGTTAAGTATACCAGCTTGTGCAAATGTTTAAGTTTTTGTATTATGATTCTTTCTTGGTCTTCAAAACCAATATACCAGAGTAGAGTAATCGTTACATTGCACTAATGTCACAGCCTGGTAAGATTCAAGAAAAAAAAATACATTAGTTGCTTTTAAATGTCCATGAGCAGACATCATGCAAAATCTCCTAAATGTTCTTCTCTGAGAACATCATTTTTGAATAGTGTACAAAAATCGGTTGCTTGCAGATTTGCTAACAGACAAGTTTGAGTCTGTGCTGTAGTGGCTGAACTTATTATTGCAATGTATTAAGCAATCTGCTTTTTAAGGCAGTGTCAACTTATTTCATAATGCAGTCATTTGAGACTGTAGTTCCAGTAAGTAACAAGCTGCCATTGAGTCATATATCCAACAGTCTCAAAAGGTACAAGTTTGGCTTCTAGCTTTGCTTGCTAGGGCAGGGCAAGTAGCTTGCATTCTTTATTTCCCAATGCTCACTGACATGTCTTTGTTCTAGAGGTGCATTAACAAATGTTTTATCCTACTCCCAGGTTTTGATTCGTTCATTCTCTGCAGGCATTCTATGTTCGTCTGAGCAAGTCACTTCCATCAGACCAGTGATTTCAGACTACAACTAACAAAGA
The DNA here is from genome assembly GCF_019279795.1 of Protopterus annectens. Lineage (NCBI taxonomy): Eukaryota > Metazoa > Chordata > Ceratodontiformes > Protopteridae > Protopterus > Protopterus annectens. The sequence goes on along the minus strand of NC_056735.1, from coordinate 1,189,706,943 downwards.
GGTATTTCCGTATAATTGGCCTTCATTTTTTAAATTAATTTGTTAATCAAGTAAACCCACTAAACATAAGCCTCTCTTCAGAGGTGACCAAGGAACACTGTATGGTTAAATGCCTTTTTACAAAGTGAAATGTAAAAACAAAATAAATAACCTCATGAACATTCCACCAACATGTCAGGATTCGAGCACTATAAGACTTTTAAATCTTGCAGGATATTTTCTGGACAAACTGCTGTACAGAAGCCATTTATTATTATTTTCAGAATGGTGCATAGCAGCAGTCATAGTGATTTACCATATTGAAAATACACACTTTCCCCAGGATTCACGAAGCCTCCGTGTAAGAGTTATAACTCTTACACGGAGGCTGCAGTTAAACGGAGTGATGTCAGCATGCTCTGCATATTCATGAGAGCACGCTGAATCACACCTAAGTCTAACATGGTCCATGTAAGACAGTAGGGAGCGTGTCCGTAGGCTGAGCCCTGCAAGCAGACACACCCCCAGAAGTGTAAAAGTGCCCAAAGTAAACACCCAAAACAGAGTCCACGGAAATGTGAATAAACACAACACAACACATGCCCCCACAGACTATGAACATAAAATATATATAAATGAACATGTTATATATATTTTTTTAATTGTAAAGATGTTTAACAGTGAGTGCGCTCGTTTGCACGGGCGTGCCCATAGCGCAGCTACAGTTAGCAGTCAGTGGGAAAGCATATAAGAACTAAATATGCAAAATAAGTGAGGAAGCAGTAGCATAGCGGTAGAGATGTTGGCTGAAGAGCAGGCATTCATGGTTCGAGCCCCCACAACACCACTGTTTTTTTTTTCAAAATAAGCAGGAAACAAGTCCCTGACAAATATGTACACATAAAAATCACATTTTATGTAAAATGTAATGAAATAGCCCATTTATATTGAAGAAATGTGAGGTAACAAAAGAATAAAAAATGCCAGATGTGCCCATAGCTGAGCTACAGTTTAACAGGGTGAGTGCATCTGCCCGTAGGTGAGCAGTGGTTTAACTGGTGCAAAATGAGTGCCCATAGCTGAGCAGTGGTTTAACACGCTAAATCTATGTGCCCCTAACTGAGCTGAGCGTAATATGCATGCCGATAGCCAAATGAGGTTTAAAGCAGCGTACCCCGTTTGCGCAGAGCTGCGCACCGCGCAAACAAGCTAACCGATGGGCAACGTTGAGCAAGCCGTATCAAAACTGCCTTTACATAGACACACCCCTCAGCATGTCTAGACAGTCATGAAAAATAAAAAGCAGTGGCCAGGTTTGAACCCAGGATACTATACACCATAGTCAAGGTACAGAACCACTAAGCCATAACAGCAGTACCTGTAAATGCAATAATAGCTAATATATAGGAATGAATACAAACTAGAGCATGACAATGCAGATTTACTGAAGTTGATACAATTCCAAAATGGCCAATCACAGATATGTGCAGGAAAAACGGACTATATAAGTCCCATAGGCGGGAATACACAGCATAAACGATTGTAGAACTGACCTGCAGGCAGAATGACAGGAGTAGGAGAGGGTAGTCGCTTTCGAGCACAGAGGTGGGGTGTTGAGGAGTCCAGGTACATGGTCTGGCTCCTAGTCCATCATCATGAGGCCCAACTCATGCAGGGCCAGGTCTTCTGGGGAGCATACAGGGCTGAGGCGTGGGACCGGTTGGCTCATGATCTCACCAGTGCCACAGGGATTCCAAGGACTGGTGAACAGGTCCATCACCACCATGCGGACCTGAAGAGACGCAAGCAGGACCAACTGAACCTTTGGATCCAGGAGGCCCGGCAAACACCCAACGCCCCACTACTGAGTAAGTAACATTTAATTATGTATGTAAGAAATTAAACTAGCTGATATTATGGAGATGTGTATTCCAATATTACTTCATTTATATTACAGCTGCAGGTGTCCGTTCTGCGAACCGCAGAGCCTATGGCTATAGGCTGGTGCGGTTGCGCCACCAGGCAGGTCAGTAATCCCCTACCAGTAACTGTAAAGAAATATAAAAGTATGACAGTCAGCAAAAGAGTGCAGTGTAGTCAGTAAGGAATAGAATCTGCAAGTAACAGTGTGAAAGTGTATGCAAGTATTGCTTGATTACAAAAGTGTGTTTCAGCCTGTAAGTTTAACCTAAACATGAAACTGTCCAACATATATTCTGAAATAAAAATGCCCTGCCTGTAAGAAAATAGTACACAACCTGCAGCAGGCTGAAAGGTATAGCTGCAGAAGATGATGAAATCACATGTGTGAACTATATCCCTGTGGAAATACTGAAACATGACAGACGTGAGACTGCTGGAAAGGATTGTAATAACTACTGGTAAAACATGTCAATAAAGCCTAGAAGTACCATCCTGAATAGTAAAATGAAAGCAAGTGAGAGAGTGTGAGAAAGTGTCATGAATCCAGCAATACAGTAGTAATAACCCCTGAATAAAGTATACTGCAGTCAAGACAGAATGAAATGCATGTGAGATTCAAAACCAAACAGCAAAGTCTGTTCAAAGTGTTGCTGCATCTGGAATGTGTATCCCAAAATCTGGATATGTTGCTCTCAGTCTGCAATATGCAGATAGGATGATTGTCTGATATACCAAACATCCACACTTGCCCACAGCTATATAAAGCAAATGTAGCAGGATGATGTAGCTGAACAAAGCTAGATATGAATGTGTATGAAGAACCATAAAATGTATATTGATGTTGCAGTAACAGTCCTATCACCAAGTTGAAATAGTTATCATATAGGAAACTGTAGTTAGAACAGTAGTGTGTATATAACTGTAGCTATTAGAAATGTACAGCATGTGTATTGTTATTCGAAGGTGTTAATATTACTTTCTTCACCCCACCCTATAACCACATATAACCCATTCCACGTGAAAATGGTATGTGCAATCACAATTAACACCCCTGGACGTTTGTCCTATTGGGTCATATATATTTGCATGTCTGTTGATGCATCTGCCCTGTTCATACATCCACACCTGATGGCCTGTTGCCATCAATTAACCCTGCATGTTGTTGGACTGTGTATTTCTGTTCAAATTATGCATGTGTTATGCACGCTGTTCAATGGTGTGAATATCTGGGTGTTTGGTTAATGGGAATACTAATGCATGCTGTTACGACTAATTGTGAATGGTATTATATGTCACTAACCCAAAATGTCAGCGGACCCACCTCTCCCACCTCAGCTGGCGAGTGCACCTGGCACTAGTGCCGAGTCCGGACCCTCCTCCAGTGGCCCTGTGCCACCTGCGGGTGGAAGCGCTGCAGGGGATGGGGCTCGCCAGAGGAGGACCACCACTTACCCTCTGTAGCGTCCGGACTGTGGTGCACAGGGAGATTCGGGACTCTGTTCTCGAGCCCCTACGCCAGCTCGAGGCACGGGTGGTGCAACTAACAGGCATGCCTGTTGCCCTGCCTACACAGCCCCCAGCACAGCCCCGTCCTGGGAAGTGAAGGAACAGTGGCAACTGCCTATGAGTGGGGATATCAGTTCCACTGTTGCCATCTGTGGGCTCATGGGCTCTGGATATCCAAACCTCCGTCCCCGTCAATTGTGTAACCCCCCCACACGTGTCATACACCGCCCCTGTAAGCGTCTTGTTTGTCTTGTCTGTTTACCTACCCAACCTATCTCCCCAGCTGTACCGACTTCCTTCACCTGACATACCACTCTCACCTGAAAAAAAAAAAAAAAAAAAGGGCACTCTGTACCCAGAAAAAAATTACGCTCCATACATAGCTGCCCATTCCGCACACATGTCTACTGGACATGGAACCTATCAATTACAATTGGCTGTACAACAAGTATTATTGTTGTCCTGACACCTCTCTCAAGGGTGGAAGGTTTCAAATGTCACACCAAATTACATACATATGCACAGCTGTTGCTGATGAAGAAATGGGCAGCTATGGGCCTTACCTACATCCCTCCTGCACATCCCAAGCTTGTTTCCCTACTTTCTTACCCTCTTTGTGACCCCTTTTTCACCACTTTCCTATCTCCCAATTTTCTTTTCTTTCAAAGAAAATAGCGGTGTCTTGTAAGAGTAAGCACGTTTAAGCGGTTGTAAGCGGTGTGCTTGTGCGGAGCTAAACACCAGTGCGCATGCGTGAGCTCTGCGCAAACCAACGCTAACCCGGTTACAACTGCTTAAAAGTGCCTTAGTCACTTTGATTGACAGGTCCTGTTCAAAAGCAAAATAAAATCCCACTGTGAGTCCCAAACCCAGAACCTTGGAAACAGTAGTCTGCATGACTTACCACTAAGCCACAACTCTTATACAAGAACATTGTGCTAAAATAAATATATCATGTAATAGTAGGAATGAATGTAAAGGGAATATAGATGTGTAGTACACAAAGCATGCCATTTAGAATTACTATCAAAACTAGTGGATTTCCATAATAGTAGTGTGTGAACAGAAACAGCCATGCTAGTTGGAAGCTAGTAGGTAATAATGTCACTATAGCACCTTGCAAGCCACACACATACTCACAGCAGGATAAGCACTGCCCATACCCCACAACCTCTTACAGGAACACATCTGGACCAAGTAATAAAATATGTGGAGCAAAGGCCGAAAACCAGGGACACATTACAAATAATGTTACAACAAATGCAGACAGTTCAGAGAGTAACAGGGTCTGCACTTTGTGGGATGTTTGGAAGGGTATGCAGTCTGAAACTTGAATGTTTGTCACCATATTCTGACTTCAGCCCAGAGTGACTTGCCAGAAAAAGGTGTGCATGAGATATTGACCAAAATATGAGGCAGAAATGTGGACAACCTGCAAATATCTGTACACATGACGGGTCTGACACCACCATATTTGAATAGTTAAGAGCCTAGACATAGCAACAGTGAATGACTTACAGGGATGCCCCACAGACCCCATGTGAAATGTACAAACAGTAGGCAGAAAGGTGTAACACATGCAAAGGTAACTATGAAGTCCTGAAAGTATTCATCACTTGCATGACAGAAAAAGTGTAGTAATACATATGCTCATGCTAACCCACAGTCACAACTGCAGCATACCAGACATTTTAATGGGTGTACCCCACTTATATGTACCATTCCATGAGGCACATAACAGATGAACCTGAAACTCTCTGGGGCCTGCTCAGCAGCATACCCAAATACCCTAATAGATGTCAAGGCCCACACCATGGCCAGACCACACTGCATGCTGTAACACCCTAGCAGATATAGCAAACATTCCAAGGTGTGAATGTACATGGAAAATAGGAAAGCTACAGCAGCACACTACAGTCAAGACACCTAGCAGGCATACAAGTAGTGACTGTAAAGGGCAATTATTGAAGCCTTAGCAACAAAGTGCAAGCAAAAATGAAAGGAAAGCACACACACACACACACATTAACAGTAGTACTAGTTGTAGGTGTTAGTGTACATACACAGTTAGTACAGGAAACTGGAGAAATGAATGGAGGAATGTTAATCTACAACACACCTGAAAATATGAGAGAGATACCAACCTTTACACACACAGAACATCGTCCACAGCATAACAGCATGGTCCCTGCCCTTAAAATCTGAAAGGGCTACGCCTATCTCACATACCTTTTTATAGCACTGTTCTGAAATCACAGTGAGAACTGCAATCAGTACACAACTGGCTGCATGCAATTAGCAAATGCCAGCTAACAATTGGTGCAGAGGCCATCACATGGGCATATGCAGATACCTACAAAAGTATGCTGTACTCCCAGTCCACACATGCAATACTTTCATTGCACCCTGAGAAGGACGTGAGAGACAGACAGAGAGAGAGAGACAGACAGACAGACAGAGACAGAGACAGAGACAGAGAAAACTACAGTTAAGCAGACACAAACAAATTGTTCAGCAACAGCTACCTGAAAGCTGACAACTGGGAAGTGGAGCAGCAGGACAGAGAACCAGACAGCAACACAAGCAGCTGTGACAAACACAGGTAATGGAAAGTAATACTATAAAGGTCTACATACTGTGAACCCTCCATATGTGTCATTGGTCTGTATCCATATGTATATGAAGATGTGTAAAGGGCAGGGGACATACAGCAACTATCAGTGAAGGCTGTACATACATTTGTATGTGAAAGCATCTATGTGCACATATCACTGTTGGTTGATTGTAGGTTGTAGTGCCATGTACAAAGTAGGTTTCACAGTTATGTATGTTTAGCCGTATGTTAGTGTGTGTATACAGTATGGTAGACAAATATGTTGATATACCTGTCTAACATATGGATACGTATGTATGTCAACATATGTATGTGTATATATATATATATATATATATATATATATATATATATATATATATATAATATGCATATATGTATACATACATAGAAAGAAAGATGTAGGAATACATAGACAGATGTAGATAGAATATTGTACAAACATATCTATGTAATGCACACATACAGATATAGATATATGTAGATACATATACATAGACACACTGATCTGACTATCTACAGGTATGACTGTATATGACGACCTGCAACACAGCCTGTCCCACCCCCTCTGTCACTCACACCCCCTCTGTGTCCCCTCCACATCTATAGCAATATATGTACATCACTATATATGTGTATATGTATACAGACATATATATATATATATATATATATATATATATATATATATATATAGATATATAGATATATCTATATATATCTATATATCTATATATATATAGAGAGAGAGAGATGTATATAAATTCTGAGTGAGGCACATGTGTACAGATGTATTCCAACAGGTGCCTGGTGACAAAGGCATGGAGTGAACACCAATGTCAAAACCAGAGTACCATACCACATTCCAGATCACCTACACCAGTAACCACCAGATATGTGATTGGCTGCCCACCACTGCATGTGTCAGGGGTGAACAGGGTCATAGATGTGTACAATAGTGGCCCCAATGATATTCACAGTGGCACACTATCCCTGGAATACTTGCACATGGTATGTGTCAGCAGACATGGTGTGTCAGCTATGGACATGTAGGTCAGTGTACCCCTCCACACCACATAATGGATGCCATGGTATGGACCTCACATGACAGCTACAGATATGGAGAAGGACACAGTGACATGTACAACATTGTCACAATGCACTCAAACACATTACCAATGCACAGTGACTGACAACACCACAGAGTACACATATGCTACCCACATAGAGGTTACCACTCCCGGATTTACATATGTAAGTCACACCCATGACAGATGTCCAACAACCATAGTAACACCTCACACCATCCACAACCTACATGTCTGCTGTGTGTCGTCCATGCCACTGCAATAGAGTGCACATGTGGAGGTAAGAGTTCCTACCCACAGATAAGACATACCCTGCAATAAACCATACAGTGTTAAGAAGCAAGACTCCCCATGGGTACATGTCACACATACCCCTGCTGAATGTTAGTCAGATAGGTAATATGCCATATGAGTCACCCTGTGTAACTGTGTGACAGCAGCAGGTACCATCACACCACATGTGTCACAATGGTCAGGGTAGCAGAACAGTACGCTGCTGTAGTCCCAGGGGCAATAGCATATTGTATAGTATTGTATTGTAATGTAATGTAATGTATTGTGTTGTATTGTATTGGTATGTTGAGGTGCCTCCTTCGTGGAGTGGAACCACTGCTGCTGTGCGCCAGTGTACAGGTACATATCCTGTAGTCAGGCTAGTGTTACATAGCACTTCTATATGTGTGTTTAGCTCCTGTCAGAGTTTATGTAGCATGCAACTGGGGATACCATCAGGTCCCATTCATGTTGTGCATTCTGCTGTCCTGAGGGTGGATCTCACCTGGACATCTGTGATGACAGGGAGGTTACAGTCAGCTGGGATAACTATGTCTTATTTTGGGGGAGAGGGCAGGGTGACACCTGCACTGAACCTGTCTGCCACAATGTTATCGATATCTGCGGTGTCAGTGAAATATTTGTTGTTGTGTACTAACTATGGGCATAGAGGATGGATCCTGACCAGGTTGCTAACATAACTGAAGAAGACCTTCTGGTTATCTGTAGTGTCCCTCTTGATTTACCTCTCAAAGTTGCCCATGGATTTTGTATGATGGAAAATAGATCCTTACTAGTGCTGCTCAGACATGCCCTCCCTTTATGGAATTATGCTCTGTCTTGCAGTAGCTGCCATCTTCTGTAATACAATCTGTCTATGGCTGGGGTCCACCAGACAGGATGCTGTCCCTTTGTGGAGAGTGTCTTGGTCATATATGGGATTGCATGCTCCATGCATTCTCGGAGATGTCTGTAGAAAGCAATTGTGTAGGGGTCAGCATTGTGGGTTGTATCTGCCACTGGCCCAGTGGGCTGAAAGGATACCATGTCACTGTTACAAAGTGTAAAGTTTGTATCTGTAATGTTATGCACTATAGTCGTTTGTGCTGGTGGTGGAGGTGGGATATGTATATCCAGGGCAATCAGTGTGTGGTCAGCTCACAGTAGTTGATGATGTAAGCCATACAGTACCTAGATACAAACCCCCAGAATGAGGAGGTGCTCTTGACCTGAATCAGTGTTCTGACTGCTGGGGTTTGGTAGTATGTCGTATGGAGTGTGCCAGGTACTGTTGCACAGGCTGAGCACTGATACCTGGCCATCTACATGTGTATCCACCAATGGACAGACAAATGCTACATATGTGAGATATGTTGTATCATAACAGTCGAGTAGCATGTGTAGTATGTGTGCCAAATTCTGCTGACATATATTGCTGATACCAGGTTATTTTCTTTCTCAGGTACATGGCCCACCCGCGGAATCTCACCTACTCCACAGCTGAGGATGAGGAGATACACCAGAGCCTGCTGCGGGATTATGCAATACTCTTTTCCTGCACCAGCCAGAATCAGAAGGAGAGGGCTGCACTGTGGCAAGACCTTGTCCGTCGGGTAAATGACATAGGCACCCATAATAGGACATATGAGCAGGTATGACATCACTGCAGTGATTTAATCAGACATGTCTGTCAGCGTGCGTCGGATATCCACAGGCAACAGGTCGCCACAGGTGGTGGGGTGGCTACACATCCCCCACTCACCAGACTGGAGGGACTACTCATGAGTGTAGTGGCTCCAGTCTGCCAGCAACAACAACAGCAGCAGACATGCATTATGATGGAGGCTGGAGCCACGCAGCAGCAAGACAGTGAACGTGCAGGTAATATGCCATATGTATAGTTGACTGTTGTGTACACTGGTAGTTAATGTATGTGTGAGTTGTGTCCTTGGTTTGTAGCTGTCATCATAGTATTTAATGTGCAAGTGTGATATCCTCAATATTAGCAGCTGACCTGTGAAAGGCGACTGTTGTACTACTGACCTGTATCATACTCAGTAACAATGGCACAGTTGTGCCCACTGGCATTAGTTTCTTCACGTCTGCAGGGCCCTCTGGTATAACAGCAATGCAGCCTATCCATGCTGGTGAGTGTGTATTAACAATTCCTGTAATAGTGTTGATAGTAATAGTACTATTTGGCTCACTTAGTAGTGCTCTTTGTATGCATGTAGGTGTGTCTGTGTCTGTGTGTTGATATCACGCATACTGAGTACTGTACAGTTGTGTGAAACTGTGTGCATGTGTGCATGTGTGCACCTGTGCATGTGTGCATGTGTGCATGTGTGCACCTGTGCATGTGTGCACGCGTGCATGTGTGCATGTGTGCATGTGTGCACCTGTGCATGTGTGCATGTGTGCACCTGTGCATGTGTGCATGTGCACGTGTGCATGTGTGCACCTGTGCATGTGTGCACCTGTGCATGTGTGCATGTGTACATGTGCGCACCTGTGCATGTGTGCATGTGTGCGCATGTGTGCATGTGTGCACGTGTGCATGTGTGCGTGTGTGCACCTGTGCATGTGTGCATGTGTGCATCACTGGTAATGTGTAGACATTGTAAACTGTGTTTCCTGTTTCCCTCCCACAGGTTCTGTTGCTGCTCTGTTGTCATGTAGCAGGGAACCTGAATCAGGTGCCGTGGGTACTGATAATGATGACATCTGTGTAATGGCACAGGAAAGTATGCCAGGGTCCGCCATTGCTCAGCCAATTGACAGTACACAGCTGTCGACCACATCAATGTGCACAGTTATCCTGCCAATACACCCTTTGTCACCAATGTCCCTAGGTGATGGACAGCATACAGTGGGCATTGACCAGGGTCATGTGGTATCTGTGGCACATGCCTCCCCACACAGCAGCCATGGGCATGGCCCAGAGATGGTACCACACAGACAGATGTCCAGGGGTTTTCATGGGAGCATCCGTGGGCGTACTGCCCCTGTCAGACGTGCCCACAGAGGTCTTACAACCTCAGCTATGTTTCGGGTTGTGATGCAGGCACAGTCACATATGGAACGGTACACCAGACAGGGTCTGAGGGGAGCTGACAGCATGTCGCACAGCCATGATTGACAGTATGCGTGACATTGCGGCTACCATCCGTGATTTCACCGATGTCATAGACAGACATTGTGGGGACATATTAGACCAGTTCCATAACTACATGTCCATGAGCCAGGGCGATGGTGGGCGGTTGAGGCGTCGACGTGGCCGTATGCCAGCAACAGCAGCAGCTGGCAGTTGTCGCGGACGACAGCAGGGCCGCGGCCGCCCCCGTAGTACCAGCAGCAGCCCCAACAATGCTGGGTCTGTGCTGTCATCAGACCGCCCCAAGAGACCACGTGCACATGGCTCTGGCCAGGCCCGACAGGGATCTGTGTCCAGTCAACGAACACCTGCGTCTGATGACAGTACCCAGTCTGGGTTGGTACCGGATATGGTCCGTAGCACCCCTGCAAGGCACAGGTACCATGTCCGTGGCCAGAGACACTGATCTGTATGACCTGGCAGGTACAGTCTGTGGCTGTCCACAAACACCAGTATATGGCAGCCATGAGGTGGAACTGTGTGCATCCATACACACATGCGAATTGACAACACCTAGGGCTACCGCATACACGCACACACTGCATCAACATTGCCCCACCTTCTACTGCTGTCCCTCACCAACACACATACACATACATGTCAATTGGTGGTATCGGTGGCTGACTCAGGCATACCATGTTCACACCCTGTGCATATGATGAAACTGTGCCACCTCCTGCAATCTGTAACAACTGTGCAGGTACAGGTTAACATGTTGCTGATGCACAGGGTGACCACATAGATGTGTAGTAATAGTATCATGTTGTTAACAGTACTGTGTGCTGAATTAATTTTGGGTATATCACAGCATGCCTGATGCAGTAAGTGTGTGATTGTCATGTCCTGTTGTCTACACCCATGGTAAGTACCATAGTGTATCATCTGCACATGTTGGCATACTGGTGGTAATGATGTCAACAGAAGGCTACATACATAGGTAGCACAGGGGATAAGGTAATGAATGTAGTAATACACAATGATGGACATGTAAATTGCAAGTGGCATGTTGCCCACACTGGACTCTGCAATGCAGATGTTTGAGGATGTTGATATGTGTGCAGTACTACACGACTGGTACAGGACACACAGGAGCACCCTAGCACTGCATGCTCACATCTCATACCATGCCAGACAGCCCCAACACACATAACTAACTGTCACAGGAGGGAGAGTCCCCATATATGTCAGGGATACTGTGGTGGCAGGCCAGGTAGCATACATCCTACTATGTATGGAACCACTGAGTGAAGGCTCAGTGTCTGTTATTTGACATGTTTATTACTGCAGGTATGAGCACATGGGTTTCCATCCAGTTATTGTACATCCTGATAGTACATGGTCTGTACACTTGTCTGCACTGAGACTGGACCCTAGCCATCTGACCCGTGTATGTCCATGTACATGTGCATAGTGCCTGCATATTTGCAGTGTTACCTACTGGAACTGGTACAGCTTGTATGTTGTACAATGGACTACATGCAGCCTGTTTACTGTAGCTTTGTTTGCATGCATGTTTGCTTGCAATTACCCTGGAATACTGATCACACCTGCAATGCATAGTTATAGAGCTTCTGTGGAACCCTAGTGCCATCTGCATAGCTTACTATATGTATGTCCATGTCCCACTTGACAGGATGTCACTGTTTGTCCTGTTTACATGTACATTGCCTGTGACACAGTGCATATGACTTACCTGGCATGTGTCCACGTGAGCAGTCATATATGCTACTGTTAACTAATGACAGGCACTACACCTTCACATATTCATCTTCTGTTGAACTACCTGCTTCGCTAGGGACGGCCTGCACCTGTCACCCCTGGGCTTTCAGATATTGGCAAAGGCTCTTGCTACCCCCATAGTGCCTATGTTAGGCAAGGCTCAAATGACAAACCCACCTTCATAGGTATCACAAGGGATAAGAAACTAAGAGTAATGCTACCCAACGCCAGAAGTCTAAACCTCCTGATGCATGCACCCAAAACACTCCTTGGCATGGAGAACATCGATATCTGCGCAGTAACAGATGCCTGGTTCAGGGCTACTGAGAGCACACCAGCACTACCAGGTTTAACCTGGTTGATTTCTCTGAAACAGTCACCAAGGCCATTGACAAGGGGAAGGTGGTTCACACAGCCTACCTGGACCTTGCAAAAGCCTTCACAACAATACTCCACTTGGGCATTCTAGAGAAGCTCACCAGCTTAAATATAAGCCCCTATGTCACTAGATGGATTGCACAGTGGCTCAAGGACAGAACCCACATGGTTAGAATTGCTGGAGCCATGCCAGACTCCAAACCAGTTACAAGTTGTGTCCCACAAGGCTCAGTCCTGGGACCTCTCTTGTTTGGTATATATTTATTGGAGGTACAGGCCAACATGGATGGACTGTGGCTGACCAGATATGCAGATGACTGTGAACTGGCCACCATAATAGACTCTCCAGCCGACACAAGCATCTTCCAAAGGGGCATCATAGAAACAGACAACTTGTGCCAGAGCCATGGCCTTCAGCTGAACAGTGTTTAGAAAGGGGAATGTGCATCCTGTAGTCTGTTCACCTAGTTGCCAAAAGGGACATTGTCCTCACAAATACTAACCCCCTCAGCCAACAACACACATTTGCCATTTTCAGGATTCAAACCCCTATCTGACTATGTTATGACACTCGGGACAGACGCATTAGCAGAGTGTGCTATTCGCATTACTGGGAAGTTTGCCTTCTCTTGCTGTACTTATAGGGTGCTGACATCATCAGTGTTTAGAAAGGGAAATGTGCATCCTGTAGTCTGTTCTCCTAGTTGCCAAAAGGGACATTTCCCTCACACACACTACCCCCCCCCAGACAAACACACACACTTGCAAGATTCAAAACCCTACCTAACTATATTATGACACTTGAGACGGACGCGTTAGCAAAGTGTGCTATTCGCATCACTAGGAGGTTTTCTTTCTCTTGCTTTACTTATAGGGTGCTGACATCATCAGTGTTTAGAAAGGGAAATGTGCATCCTGTAGTCTGTTCACCTAGTTGCCAAAAGGGACATTGTATTCACACACACTAGCTCCCCTCAGCCAAAAACACACACTTGCCATTTGCAGGATTCAAACTCCTATCTGACTATGTTATGACACCCAAAACGGGCACATTAGCAAAATGTGCTATTCGCATTACTGGGAGGTTTCTCTTCTCTTGCTGTACTTATAGGGTGCTGACATCATCAGTGTTTAGAAAGGGAAATGTTCATCCTGTAGTCTGTTCACCTAGTTTCCAAAAGGGACTTTGTCCTCACGCACACTTGCCGGATTCAAGCTCCTATCTGACTATGTTATGACACCCAAGACGGACACATTAGCAGAGTGTGCTATTTACATTACTGGGAGTTTTCCCTTCTCTTGCTGTACTTATAGGGTGCTGACATCATCAGTGTTTAGAAAGGGAAATGTGCATCCTGTAGTCTGTTCACCTAGTTGCCAAAAGGGACATTGTCCTCACACACACTAGCCCCCCTCAGCCAAAAAACACGCACTTGCCATTTGCAGGATTCAAACTTCTATCTGACTATGTTATGACACCTGAGACAGGTACATTAGCAGAGTGTGCTATTTGCATTACTGGGAGGTTTCCCTTCTCTTGCTGTACTTATAGGGTGCTGACATCATCAGTGTTTAGAAAGGGAAATGTGCATCCTGTAGTCTGTTCACCTAGTTGCCAAAAGGGACATTGTCCTCACACACACTTGCCGGATTCAAACTCTTATCTGACTATGTTATGACACCTGAGAGGGACACATTAGCAGAGTGCGCTATTCGCATTATTGGGAGATTTTCCTTCTCTTGCTGTACTTATAGGGTGCTGACATCATCAGTGTTTAGAAAGGGAAATGTGCATCCTGTAGTCTGTTCACCTAGTTGCCAAAAGGGACATTGTCCTCACACACACTAGCCCCCCTCAGCCAAAAACACACACTTGCCATTTGCAGGATTACTCCTATCTGACTATGTTATGACACCTGAGACAGGCACATTAGCAGAGTGTGCTATTCGCATTACTGGGTGGTTTTCCTTCTCTTGCTGTACTTATAGGGTGCTGACATCATCAGTGTTTAGAAAGGGAAATGTGCATCCTGTAGTCTGTTCACCTAGTTGCCAAAAGGGACATTGTCCTCACACACACCTACCCCCCTCAGACAAACACACACACTTGCCATTTGTAGGATTCAAACCCCTCCCTAACTATGTTTTGACACTTGAGACGGACGCATTAGCGGAGTGCACTATTTGCATTACTGGGGGGGGGGGGGCTTCCCTTTTCCTGCTATACTTATAGAGTGCTGACATCATCAGTGTTTAGAAAGGGGAATGTGCATCCTGTAGTGTGTTTTCCCAGTTGTCAAAAGGGATATTTCTCTCACACAGACACCAACCCCACTCACACACACACACTGAGCATTTGCAGGATTCAAACCCCTACCTAACTATGTTATGACACTTGTGACAGACACATTAGCAGAGCTGGCTATTCACATTACTGGGAGGTTTTCCTTCTCCTGCTATACTTATAGAGTGCTGACATCATCGGTGTTTAGAAAGGGGAATGTGCATCCTGTAGTGTGTTTTCCCAGTTGGCAAAAGGGACATTCCTCTCTCACAGACTTACACACACACCAACACCACTCACACACTGAGCATTTGCAGGATTCAAACCCCTACCTAACTATGTTATGATACGTGTGACGGGCACATTAGCAGAGCGCACTATTCGCATTACTGGGAAGCTTTTTTTTCTCCTGCTGTACTTATAGGGTGCTGACATCATCGGTGTTTAGAAAGGGGAATGTGCATCCTGTGGGGAGGCAGACACCAAGCACACTCTGGCTTAGCTGTCATTCCCTAGGGCAAACAGCCTAGTGTTGACCTCTACACCCATATGTTTAATTGTCAAATGCACATTATTTATTGCTGGTAGACTGTTTGCACATTTTTATTGCCATAGCATTCCTTGTTTGTATGAACAACTTGTGCATCTGTGGAAGATGTTTGCATATGGGAGGGATCCACTATATCACATATGTCTCTGTAGTCATTTAACTGTGTGCACTGGGCAGACTGCTGTAATGTGGTTGGTTCCTGGAATAACACATAAAAATACCAGATATGTGTGTCCAACTGCTAAACTGAGATTTGGCCTAAGTGTGTGAGCATGCCCAGTTCAGCCTTCCCATGGCATGTTGTCTGACATATGTCTCATTTATCAAAGTGTGTGAGCATGCCCAGTGTGAGCATTCCATATGTTGGACTCTGCAGCCCACTACATGTGTGGATGAGTGTGAACTTCAACAAATATCACCCGTTTATGGTTGTGTGTTGTGTGTCATGTTGTGTAGTTACTGTACAACTGCTTAGTGTGTGAACACAACAGGATTGTACTGTGCTTGCAGTGTTTGCATGGGATACTTTGCATACAGTTGTCCACATCCTTTCACACTGACCTAACACTGTAGTACTGTATAGTGTACTGGTAGTACTTTGACTGTGGTGGACAGTATCCTGGGCTTTAGTGCTATCACTGCTTTACACTTCGATAGTGAGCACAACAGCCTGGTTAGGGGCCAGTTGTGTACATCTGACCATGTTGCATTCTGTTCAGATACTTAAACCAGGCTTGTCCAACATTGGTAGTGTATTCCACAACATAGGTGTACATTTGCAAACACTAGCGATGTGCCCTAGTCCATGTCTAATGCTAGTTGGAGAGTGTGTTTGTCCTTCAACACACATTGTAAGTGGAGTTTGCATGACATATGTCATGGTTAGTATACTGTGCCTCGGTCTACCTGTGACATGACAGTGATACCCAGGATAAAGCTACCATCTCCCATCCACTCATCAAGATTCCTATTGAGGAAGATTGATATGTGACTCTATGGGTAGCCTGTACTGGGGGTTCACTCATGGGTGGGGGTGGCTTCTGTGTTATGGATCATGCAGTACAGCTTGTCCTATGTAAGTCAGTGCTGGGGTTCAGGTCTCTCATGTGCATAACTCACTGCCATTCAGATTGTACAAGGTGCAGCATGTTTATTGATACCAGCAACACAGGCAACACATGGCATCTGTGCAAGCTCTTTGATACTCCTGGTGAGGTACTGTTGGGGACTTTACGGTTGATGGAGATGTCTGCTGAGGTACATCCCACAGGGGCTATTGTAGTCAATTGTACCGCTGATGAAGGATGACTGCAGAGCCACAATGACCTCCCCTTATCTAGATCTGACATCCTTCATGATTAGGTGGGTATATGGTATGTTTCTGTAAACACTACAGCACATGTTTGTCCAATGCAGGATATCTATCACCTTGTGTCCCCAGGTCTCTCATTACATGTTAACTACATAATGGGTTAACACCTATGTGGTAATTGGTGGGCACTTACTGTATATCCACGGGGGTTGACTATACACGTTTCTGCAATTAGCTTGCTGACATGGCTATGGCACCAGTTGGTCTGTTTCTATGTGGCCCTTTTGTGGGATGTTTGTGTCAGCTGGTGGATCATATGTGGTGAGCAGTTTGTAGTCCTCTGCAAACATGTTCGGACACAGTCCTTCCATGTTTGCCTGTACCTATGGGGCATATATACCAGATGAGGGAGATCCCAGGACCAAGCCTTGTGGGATGCCAGTTATATCTGGTTTGTAGTCTGACATGGCTGCAGCATGTCTGACCATGTCTGTTCTCTCCTTGGTCTGGTTTGCAACCCCTCTACTGACATAGGGGTTTATATTTAAGCTGGTGAGCTTATCTATAATGAACACGTAGGGTATTGTATAGAAGCCTTTGCAAGGTCCAGCTACACTGTGTGGACCACATTGCCCTCATCAATGACCTTAATGACTGTTTCACTTGAGTCAAACATGCTTAGGGGCAGGATCTGCACTTAAGAAAGCCACACTGGGTAGGGTCCGGTGTCAGTAGGTCCCCAATATCTTTATGTCTGTGGTACATGCTGATCCTTTCCATAGCTGTGCAGACCGAGCTTCTCAGGATTCTGGGGTAGTAGTTTTCAGTATCCATTCAGGCAACACCTTTGTTGAGAAGGACCACTGTTGTTGTACACTGCTCTTTGGGTACATATTCTGTGGTAAGGCTGACATTGAGCAGTAGTGTGGTTTGGCATTCCATTCATCTTGGAGTCCATGTTGCACTAAGCCCAGGACACCATCTCATACCATTGCTGCTGTGTGTTTTGCTTTGTAGATGTTGGCTGTTACCTCAGCATCTGCAATGTCAGGGGGCCAGCAGTCTGCTGGGATAGATATTCTGCATTTGGGGGGGGTTGCACTGCACCTGTCAGGATGCATGTTGGCAATATGTGTGTGTGTTTGTGATATTTGTGTGATTCAGAGCATATCTGTGAATTCCCAACATGGTTCCTACCATCAGTTGTGAAAGCCTTGGGATTATCCTTAGTGTCCTGTACAATTTGTTACTTCATAGGTTCATAAGTTCATACTAGGCTATCCACCCTAGGGCATTTGTTAGCCTAGCCAGAGTGTGTGTGGCTTTTGCCACCCCTTGCTATGTGAATATTATGGCCATTTATGATTTGCTTTGCTGTGCCTCTGTCTGGACATGACACAGTGTAGACCCCCAGTGTAACTCTACAATCATCCATCCACTTGGCAAGATTCATGTTGAAGAGTGTCAGTAAGGGGCTCTGCCTAACATGGAGTGGGATTCTGGTCCAGGGTGTGGGGAGCCTCTGGATTATGTATCTGTCCCACCAGCACATCCTATTTCATTATTTGTTGAGGTTGACATCTCTCACTCTCACAGCTGCGATGGATTTGAGTTTTCTGGGGTGGAGCATGTCCATTACTCCTGTGTTGGGCATGGCCTTCTACAACAGGCATGCAATGCCTCTGTGTAGGCAGTATGTGACTGCATTCAGCCGGGGTGTCTACAGCCAGGCAGCATATGACATATATTTGAGACCCTTTATCCTCTTGGTGAGGTACCTTTGAGGTCTTTCTAACTGCTGCAGGTGTCAGGTAAGGTACATCCCATATGAGGCATTGTACTAGATTATGGGTGTGATTAGAGAACAGTATAGGGGCACAATGACCTCTGTTGACGTAGATGTGAATCCTTTCCTGATACGGTGTCAAATGTAGACAGTCTTCCTAGCCACATTGGCAATGTGGGTGTCACATAACAGGTTACTGTCCACTTGTGTCCCTAGGTCCCTGGTTACTCCTTCCATACATAATGGTTTACCACCTATGTGGTAATTTGTGGTACCTTGTTTGGTATTTGGTGGGACATTCATACTGTCCAGTGTCTTCAGGACGGCTGGGTGGGGTTCCTGTGTGTGAGAGTGTGGTCTGTAGCATGCTACAGACTGTACAGCAGTCTTGCCTACAGTTAGTTGCACATGGGTGGACTCCAATGCCTTGTGCATTGTCAGTTACCTGGATGTATGGGTATCTGTGCTGAATATGGATACTCACCCTCCTTTTATGTTTTGTTCCAGGTTTTGGGGCCATGACACATGATACGTGGTATAACCTGGTAGTGCTGGTGTGCTGTCAGGAGGCTTGCAGC
The DNA here is from genome assembly GCF_019279795.1 of Protopterus annectens. Taxonomy (NCBI): domain Eukaryota; kingdom Metazoa; phylum Chordata; order Ceratodontiformes; family Protopteridae; genus Protopterus; species Protopterus annectens. The sequence continues at coordinate 1,189,687,799 of NC_056735.1, read as the reverse complement.
AGGTTTCTGTCACTGCACAGGCATCGATGTTCTCCATACTGGGGATGGCCTTGGGAGCATGCATATTGGGGTTTACACATCTGGCATTGGTCAGCATTACCCTTATGTTTCTTTCCACTTATGTTTTCTAGGGAGGTGGGTCAGTCTTTTCAGCCTTGCCTACAAAAGGCTCTATGGAGGTGGCAAAGGCCTTATCCAATATTCAGACGCCCAGGGGTAACAGGTGCAAGCCATCCCAAGAACAACTGCGTGGCTTGTCAGGCATGACATCCCAAGCAGACAGACATTGGATCCCCTTGGAATGACACCAGTAAGTGTGCCACTTGCTATGACTGATCATTCCGTGTTTGTACTGTGGCATTATTCTTGGTAAGGGTAGGATGCTGCAAACGGTGAATGTCATACCGGCCTGGACTACATAATCAGAGAGCTCATCTATGTCTCTTTTCATGTAGTCTAGGGAGGTACATCTCAGGTCCTTCACACCAGCATGGACTATGACTGCATCATATTTCTACTTGCTTTGGAGTGACCTGCATACTTCTGTTATGTGGCATATTGTGGCAGCCTACAGGCAGCTTACTGTACCCTTTCCCTTGTTCAGTCTGGTGTGCGGGACAGCAGTGTGTCTGACTATGGAGTCACCTATTACAACTGTATCAGGCATGTTGTTTCTCCTTCTGGCCTGTGACTGTTTGGCACACCAGCTTTGTGTACTATGTGTTGCATGTGCTATGTTTGGAGGTTGTTTGATTGGGTGTCTGCTTTAGAGGCCTCTGTTGGTGTGCTGTGTTTGTAATTTGTGCCTCCGGGAATGTTTTTCTGTGTTTATGTGTTTGGTTTGCAGTTGTGATAGGTCTATGTGGGACTGTGTTTGTGGTCTGTGTGGTTACCTTCTCCTCCTGACTAGTTTTGGGAGAACTGAGTTGAGGGAGCTCAGACTCCAGTTTGGATAGCTGGTTGCATCTCTCACATATATTTGTATTTCTTGGGTGGAGTTGGGGGTTGTCTGTGTACTTGGGGCAGGTGTAACATTGCCTCAGGATTCACAGATTCAACTTGTTGTGGCTGGCCTTAGTGGATTGTATGTGTGGACAGATTTTATTGCCATACTACTGATCAGTGATTACTTCATTGTTTATGTTTGCTCTATCATGTAGTAGCTTCCTCATTCTCTTGCATGGTTTGGTTATGGCTGGTGTCCACCATGCCAGATTCCTGCGTGTATGGCATTGTGTCTTGTTTTAATTTAGGATTGCATAATCCAAGCATTCCTGGCAGTGTTCATGGAATGGCTGTGTTACAGGTTCTGAGGTGTGGCCCATATTTTGCACCTGCACAGGACCTTTAATGGAGTCCACATCAGTTTGGAGGAGTGCAAATATTGCTTTACATATGTTTTCCACTGTGGTTTTCTTGCCAGGGACTGTGGTCAGGATTTGTATATCCAGTGTGATTACTCTATGGTCTGGTTTTACCAGTGAGCAATACACTTCTCGTCTTGCCATCCAGTACCCATGTTGCTGATTATCACATCCAGTATGCTTACCCCTCTTGTGGGAGTGGTATGTTGTTCCTGGGCCTTTTGGTTTATGGATTCTATGAACTTTTGTCCTACACTGTTGGAGCTAGTATAATGCTCCCAGTCTATGTCTGGGTATTTTCAGTCACCCAATATAATGTGGTTTGGAGGACTTGATATATTCATGTATTCCAGCATAGGCCAGGTGCAGTTCCTGGTGTTGGGACAGTAGTCTGTAGCAGGCTATAAACTGGGGGGCAGTTTTAGCCACTGTTACTTGACCATGGCTAGTCCATGCAGCTTTTTGTTGTGGTACCAACATGGGGGTGTGGTTATCCTTGACAATTCTTGCTAGTCACCCTCCTTTTGTAGCTTGTTCCATGTTTTGAGGCTGTACAGCACAGTATGAGGTGTAACCTGGTAGTGTTAGGGTGCTGTTGTGAGCCTTGGCTCAGTTTTTTGTTACAGTGCAGATATCACCATTCTCCATACTGGGTGAGTTTAGACTGCATGCATCTTGCTGTTTCAACTTATCCCTTATCTTATTCTTATCCCTTCTGATACATATGGAGATAGGTTTGTGTTTTGAGCCTTACCTATTCAGGGCACACTGTGGGTAACAACAGCCTTTGCCAGTATCCATATGGCCTGCACTGATAGGTGCATGCCAGTCCTAGCAGGTGGTGCATCATGTCATGCTCAGCATGTCATCCCAGACTGGCACACATTGGATCCCTTTTGACTAACTGCGATACTTCCATCAATTATTGCACTTGATCATCTCATTGTCATGTTGTGGCATGATGCTTAGTGAGGGTAGAATGTTAGTCAGGGTCCTCAGATGTGCATATAGTACATGGTGTTACATTACTTAACACATAGCATTCATGCCTCAGGTGGTGCTGCAGGGCTGTCTCTGTCGGATGCACATATTGCACTTCCCTGTACATGTTTGAGAGCAGGTTGTGTCATGTTAGGCATCCCTGTTACTATATGAGTGAGTCAGAGAGGGGTATCATTCCCAGGGTTCCTACTGAGCCAGTGTATGTGCTATGCGTTGCCTCTTTGCCAAGGCCAGGGCATACTGGGCATGCCTCCTTCTGCCTACTGGGGCAGGCTCAGGTTGTTCCTCCTCCGAGTCACGCTCTGCCTGTGATGGCCTTGGCAATGGTGGGGGGCTGTTTGGCCCGGCCCTATGCTGGTCCTGCTGCAGCTGTTTTCGCAAGATCATATTATGTAGCATAGCACATACCATGACAATTTGGGTACATCTATTGGTGTGTACTGCAAGGCTCCACCAGATGTGTCCAGACACTGGAACCATGACTTGAGCAGCCCAAACACATGCTCTATTACATTACATGTTTGTGCGTGTGCCTCATTATGGCATTCCTGTTCAGGTGTGTGTGCATTTCTGATGGGTGTCATCAGCCACGGCTCCAGTGCATAACCTGCATCCCCCACTAGGTGTCCGTGCGGGATGTCCCCATTGGCAAATGTCTGGTACAGCTGCGTCAAATGCCAGATGTGGGAATCATGGTAGCTCCCAGGACAGCCAGCACACACTTTCATTATTATGCCCTGGGCATCACACACGACCTGGCAGTTGATGGAGGGGAAGCCCTTGCGGTTGATGTATGGCCTACCCCGCTCACCGGCTGATGCTTTGATGCATATGTGCGTGCAGTCTATTGCACCCACTACCTCAGGGTATTCCGCTATTTGCTGGAAGAGATGCATATTGCTGGCCAATACCTCACGGGCATTGGGGAAATATACATGATCACCGACATGTGCTGACCTGGCATCCAGGAACTGGTGCTGTACCCTGGAGGCTGATGCCTGTGATATCCCCATCATATCACCAGTTGGTCTCTGGAAGGTACCTGTTGCTAGTATTCTTAGGCCAACACATACCTTGGTTTCCACTGGGATGGGTTCCCCTCTGTTGGTTCTGTGTGTGAGGCGTGGCCTGTACAGCTCCACTATTTGCTGCAGGAGGTCTCTGTCCACTCTATAGCGCTCTACTATCTCCAGCTCATGTAACCCATGGTAGGTGACCCTGGGCCTGTACACTCTTCTCTGTCTCCTCACTGTGGGTTGTCTGGCACCATCTGCATTGTCACCACCCTCAGCAAATCGCCTATGTCTCATTATGACAGCTATGGCAGCCCCTAACATTTTTGCTCTGAGTTCAGCTTTTTCAGTTTTCACTTCTGATAACTTAACTCCTGTCTTGCAGTGTCTCTTGAGAGAAACATCCTGCACTGCTGTTTGCAGAGTTTTAAGTGCTGGGCTGGGCTACTATTCTGCCTGTGTAATTGCCTGCATCTAATTGTTTTCACCTGCTAGCTCCAGCAGTATTCCCTGCTAGCTTCCTACTAAATCTGTTGCTTCCTTTTTCCTCTCTGTTTCCTCAGGAAGGAGCCATGTGCAAACCAGCAGAAACACGCTCACAGTGGCTTACACACGTGCACACATGCTTACACGGTTCAGAATCTGCTTATTCTGTTTAAAACATGTGCACGCCCGCGCAAACAGTGTTAAACATCTCCCAACATGCTCCCACATGCTCAGTCTGTCTTACACGCGCGCACTGCCTTACTCGCGCTTCATGGCGTGCACACGTGCGCATACACATCCAGCAAGAAACTTTGGTGTAGGCAACAGTGTACACCTTTCATTTCTTGACTTTCTCATGCTTAGTTAGTGGCACACCTCTTTCCATGATATCTGTTTGACATCTGTCATATAACTCTGACCTCCAATGAACTGCATTTCTTTCTACCATTCCCCCCTGTGATGTCACCTATCTCCTACTCTGTTCCTCTCCCTTCTGTAACTCTTACACTACTCAGACTGTGCTCATTTGCTATGTGACAGTGGAATTCAGTATCCTAACACTCATTTGCATCAGATTGCCTACTAATGCTTAGTTACATCTCTTAGACTCAGCTTCCCCCCTTAGCAACCACTACACGGTGGCCATGTTGGTTTTGGTCTGCTGGTCCCTGCATTGACATTCCATGTATTGCATAAAACCTACATTTGTAGGTTTAAAACCTTCGTTTTTATGTTTTATAAAGTGCAGCCCGTTTGCGCGGGGCTGCGCTGGGGTTAAACATCGGCAATTGCCGAAAAAAAAAATGATATTTTTAACATATTTGCATCAGGTTACTGTGCCAATGGCCACATATTTGGCCATTGGCATGCTGCCTGACACATATGCACCCTTTATTTGGAGCTGACATGGCTCCATTACAGTTTTTGCAGAAACGTACTCAGTTGTCAACTGAGTACATTTCTGCAGCTAAAACGGCTCTTACACGGGCTGTTCTGGGCTTCCTGGATCGCTAATCAGCCTCATTTTCATGCTAATCGGCTGCAAGTGAGGTGATTAGCTTAGCCCACTCCGTGTAAGAGCCGTTTTAGCTTGTCTCTTACACGGACTTTGGGCTGTTCCTGGATCGCGAAGGCTGCATGGAGTCTTACACTACTCTTAGACTCCGTGCAAGCCTTCATGAATCCGGCCCTTTATTTATTTAAAAATAAAAATACAGTTTTTCACAGAATATCAAGCACCTGCAACATATTAGCATTTTTGTCAAGGCTGACAGCAAACATACTGTGTTTTTATCATTATTAAATAACAATAATAAAAAACAACAATTTGCTTAACATTTGGAAATGATGGTATTTTCTCTTATTTTTGAAATGGGTGCATTCTGGCCATTGTGCTGAGTAATCCCTCAGAATGGAAGAATGCAAATTTATTTTCCATGTATAAAGAAGGTACACATCAAATGTGTAAGTGCACACACACCCACAGATGTATACACACACAAGTACTTTCAGTACTGGAACAAAGTTTTCAAAGTTTCTAAGTTTTTTTTTTTTTAACTTATTCAAGACAACATTTACCAAGTCATCAAAGTACACATATATTTCAGAAGTAATTTTATCAATATTGTTAGGCAATTATAAAGCTTCCCCCACTGTGTAGAAGGATGAAGCCCTTACTGTGACCTTGATGATCTGTGTTCAGATAGCAGCAGGATATTGGAAGGACCACATAACAGAAAATGGGAAAGAGCAACCATTGCTAGCACACCCATCCATCACAGAGGGAGAGGGAGGAGGCTTTGACTCACCACTAGATACTGCACTCATTGATAAGGGGCCTGCTAGGCAGACCTTACCCAGAGGTGTACAGCACTAAGCCAGAAAAGGCATGACTACAACATGTATGCTACTTGCAGTAGGCAGCACATAGTGAAGCTTAAAAGTGCTGATGTGAGGGTTTGGAGCTCTGGGGTATTCCACTTGGTCTCTCATTCAGGCCCACTCTCTACTGCTTGACTCTCACCTTGCCATGGAGCAAACGAACTTCAGAGTCCCTACATCAGTGATTGAATGGGCCACAGGATTCTCCCCCAGGTTAGATGGTTTCTGCCTCTCACCAAAAGAAAGGAATGAGTGGGTTAATGGGCAAAGAAAGGTGAGCCATTGTGCAATATTCATGGAGTGAGAGAAATATATATATATATATATATATATATATATATATATATATATAGATATATATAGATATATATATATATATACACACACACACACACACACACACACACACACAGTATATCAACAATTGGTTGAATGTGCAGCCGACTGAATGGAAAAAATCTGGTATGTGTAACTGAAAATCAGATGGTGGCATGCACTGAATTATTAAGTGCTTGAGAAATTGCGGTACAGTGTTGATAGGTGAACTTGCTGTTTCTCCACTATAGTGCAATCTGGGATTTGATATATGTAATTGGTAGGAGATGTGGAGGTGCACAACATTGTTTACTCACTTGCTGCTCAAATATATATATCGTTATACTAGATTATGTTAACATTTGCATTGATTGGCTACCGGCTAGTATGCATGTACCAAGAAACAACCTTTGTGTATGCAAACTTAAAAGCAAAAAAAAAACATTTAAAAGATACCAGTTTTGCATCCCCTGCATATTATATATACTCACTCCAAGAAAACATAAAATTGGAAAACGGGAATATTCCAAAACCCAGAGAATTATCTTGCACACCTGTTGGCCACCTGTTTACTCGGCCAAAAGCAGTCGATTAAACATATGTCAACCAAACACACTGATGACCTTAGCATCTGCAGCTATATTTCTATATCTATCTATACACACACACACATATATATATATATATATATATATATATATATATATATATATATATATATATATATATATATATATATATACACACACACACACACACCCCTTCACACCACCCACACCCCCTGCTAATTACATACTCTAACTCTGAGATCACACAATCCCAGGGGAAAGTGAAAACCTCAGGACTGCCAGTCTTGTGTACATGTTGACCATCTTTTTTCTGTCGACCAAACAGATGTCAACCTAGTGCCCATTTGACATCCTGTAAAAAAAAAAAAAAAAACAAAGAAAACAGACACACACATGTATATATATATATATATATATATATATATATATATATATATATATATATCTATATATACTACTTTTAAATCACAAAATCTCACATTCCCGAAGATCAAAATACCGAGACCAAATGTCAAAATGTCAATTTCCTGAAACTTCAAAGCATCAACTCCCAAAATATAGAAACACTAAACGCAAACATATACACATACACATATACTTCCTACCTTCCACCACAAAACACACACCAACTAATAAAAATAAACCACAGTCTACTACTCTACGTTTAAGCAGGGAGACAATCCCCACTGCACCCCCCACAACCCCTGCTTATTAAATATCTCAACTCCAAGATCGCACTGCAGTGACGATAACAGTAAATATACCATTCTGCTACTCTACCAACTTCAACTAACAGCACCAGTAATTTTTAGTTAGATTGCCCTTTCTAAATAATAATAAAATAATATACATAATGTACTATAAGTAAAATTTCCTTACCTTTCTGAGACTTCCTGTTGCATACACCTCTCCAATATTTCCCAGAGCTTGCAACATAAAGTCAACCATCTTTCGTTTTAATTTCGTAAAATGTAAAACATCTTAAGGGAACAGTATCCTAATAGAAGCTCAGCAGTACTACTGTAACAGTGGATTCAATATTTTAACATTTGGATTATGCATTTTCAGTGTTATAAGGTTTCAGAGTTGTGGTCTTGGTATTTTGGTCTTTGGGAATGTGAAATTTTGTGATTTAAAAGCAGATCTATATATATATATATATATATATATATATATATATATATATATATATGTGTGTGTGTGTGTGTGTGTGTGTGTGTGTGTAGAAAGAGTCGTCTCATGGACATGTACTATCAACAAGGTAGTGATTAAGCTTCTTCAAAAACATGTTTTCCTTGTGGCAAGATCTGGCATTATCATAATGACTGTTTGAATAAAGTAGTCTTGAAAATGTTAACGAAGGATTGTGTTATCAAACAATGTTAATGCAAAAGGTAATGAATGCAGTGTGCAAAACTTTACACTTAAGACTTTTGTAATACATGAAGTAGACATACTAAGAGGTACCTGAGTTTGATTTTGTGACTGATAGCAAGTGCAAAGTGCAAGCTATATGACATCTGGAAATACATAATCTGGCAATGGCATAAACCCCTATCTAACATGCTGAATAGCCAGTTGGGTCACAGATAGGACCCAGGAAGTTAGAATTGGTGAGACCACCTCCACAAAGAGACCAATCACCAGTGGAGTCCCTCAGGGCTTCATGCCAGGCCCTCTCCTCTTTGGCACTTCTTGGAAGTCAAAGCCAATGTCAAAAGACTTCTGGCATACCATTTGCAGACAAATACAAACTGGGAGCAGTCATAGAATCCTCCCTAGGTACAAACATCTTACAAGAGGGTCTAAGATAGACAAATGACTGGTGCTAAAGCCACAGCTTTCAACTCAATGCCAAGAAATGCATAATAGTAAATTTGGGGAAATCAGCCACCCCAGGGAAACTATGTAATCTATACAACACACCTAACAGTTGACCCAGTAGCCAGGGATTTGGAAACATATGTGGATAGCAACCTGTCCTATGACCAACATGTTCAAGGTACTCTGGAAATAATTTTATGTCACTCAGTTTGTATTACAAGACATACATGGGGGGAGGGGGTTGTGTAAAAAATTTTGACTACATAAAGTAAGAGAGATCCAGAGCCTCACACTGTGTATTAGTGGAGCTGGAAATTAAGGAGAGAGGCAAAGACAACAGCAAGGTCTGAGATCTGATTTTCTGTTCAGTAAAGCAAATAATTTGTAGACAGTTCTTATCAGATGGGAGAAACAGAATATGGATAAGCAGTGGGTGCATTTGAGGTGGCTGTTACAACTAACAGATATTTCTATAAGAAATGTTTAGCTGTATTTATTATGAAAGGGGTAACTGTAAAGAAGACCTGGAAAACAACCAGAAGCTATTCAGGGTATGATCGAGATATATGCAATGGTGAGGCAAGCAAATGGGATGAGAGCAGAAGGATGTATCCCATTTTTCCTAGCCTGACTTTCTTTTTAGGAGCATTTGCAACTCAAAAAATGTGCAGTAAATATGCTTTCTGATAGTTACATGCCGAACAGTTATCAGATGATACAGGGGAAAATGTATTGAGTCTATCAGGAGTCAGTTAGGCATTATTTATTATCATTAGTTGAGTATGCACACGTTTTATGAAAGGTAATTTTAGTGATAATTGAATTTGATGAATTATTTAATTATGTGTAATTGAATGGTTTAATTTATTCCAGTATTTAGAATAGACAACAGCATTTTGGTAATTATTTGATGTAATTAATGTATATACATTTGATATTTTCATTTTTGGAGGTAAATGCTGACCATAACAATTTGTACAAATTTACATTATGTTCACTGATTTTTGATCATCCAAAGGGTTTGAAACAAGTTCTTTATTTGTCTCAGAATGATAAAATAGCTTTTGGTTAGTTTAAAAGCAACTCTCATATCATCAGTTGGAAGTTTGTATAACCGAGGAAGTGAAAAACAGCTTTATCCTTAAGTAAGGGGTAATTTGAGATATTTATCATCAGGTTATTTAATTTTAGGTTAGGATTAAGATGAGTTGGCTGAAATATCATCATTGATTCTTTTAAACAGAGTATAACCATCAGATCTTGAAAAATTTTAATTACTACATGCTTTAGGAATTTATGTATTTTGAAATTTCTGAGACTCTCCTTATTTAAAAAAAATGACAGAGTTCAGTGATTATTGTGGTACTTACATAAAAATCTAGACCACAATTTCACCCATAATGAGTTCCATTTATCTTGAGATGGATTAAATTCTGCTACTGCTATAAGTTTACTTGAGTTTATTATATCATAATACATCTTAAAGTTTGGTAGAGCTAAACCACCAATATTTTTAGGATGTGTCAGATTTTGTTAACTGATCCTGGTAGATTTTGGATATCAAAGAAATTTTGATAGACTATCAGTGATATTTTAAAGATTTTAATTTTAATTTTAATATTTGATGTATTAAATTGCAACATTAATTTGGCAAGGATATTCATTTTAATAATTGCGACTTGGATAAAAGAGATAAGTTACGTTTGTTCCATCTAAGGGTATCCTGTTGTATAGTGTTCCATAATTTCATTAAGCTTTCTTGGAAAAAAAATAGGATCATGACAAATGTTTATGCCCAGATATTTAAATGACTAACTTAATTCCTGCATCAGGAAAGTAGTTAATCAAATTATATTCTGGGTTTAATGGACAAATAGAAGATTTAACCATAGTTACTTTATAATTGGAGAATTTAGAAATGGTATCAGTAGATTGTAAGATCATACGTAAGTCAGTATTAGGCAAAGAAAAATAGTGCTTTAAATCATCTTCAAATGCCGTTAGTGGTATCTGAGTATTGCAAATTTCAGGAATATGGTGAAATGTTTTTGTGTTAATAAAAAAATAGGGGCTCTATGTAAATGTTGAATAGATATGCAGATAATGGGCATCCTTTTCTTGTTCCACTGCTAATTTTTATTGGTAAGGAGGAAACTTTATGTATAGTGTTGTATATGCATTAATATAAAGAATTTTGATCCATTTAATAAAGGATTGTGGTATATTAAACTCTGGCATAGCAGAGAAAATAAATTTTAGATTAAGCCAATCAAAGGTCTTAGCAGCATCCAGTGCCAGTACAAAACTTGAGTTGTTATGTTGCTTAGAGAGTATGATTAAAGTATCAGTTGTGAGTGTATGATTATAGGTTTGTATATTTTGAGTAAAGCCAGATTAATTAGGTGATTATTTTTGGTAATATACTTTTCAGTCTATTTGCTAATAAAGAAGCATAGATTTTTGTATCCACATTTGTAATAGAAGTTGGTCTATAATTTAAAGGATCTTTAGTATCAGATTTGCACTTAGGAATAAATATTGTTTTAGAGTTATTTAAATATAAATCTTTAATACCATTTGCTTTAATGTAGTTAAATAATTGCGATAACATTTTTTTTAATTATTGGAGCAAACATTTTATAAAAATCATCAATAATACCATCTAGACCAGGTGACTTTAAGGTTACTTATTGCTTGTAAAATTTCTTGTTTGGTAATCAATGTAGTAAGAAGATTCTGTTGGTCTTCATTAATTTTTGAAAATGATAAGCTAGTTATAAATGATCTTTTTCCTAAGGTTCATACGAGAGATTATGTTTCCCATATATTTGAGGATACAGCCGTATAAATATTTGCATAATATCTTTTTTAGTTTTATAAGATTTATCTTGATATGAAATTTCAGTTAATAGGAGAGAGGTATTATTGAAATTTATAATCCTTGCAGAAATTTGGAAGGAGCTTGGGCCCATTCCAAAATTTTTGCTTCATAAAATGATTGTTGTGATGCATATAGTAAGTAGGGTTATTGGGTTATTTTTTTTTTACTGACTCAGAGTTATACTTTGTATGTAGTTTTTGTTCTATTTTGTAAATCTTGTTTTTATTATGTTCTCTTTTGATTTGTATGATTATTTGTAGTAGGATTCTTTACTTATAAATAGGCTTCTAATTTGAATTTTGATAGCAGCCCACTGAATGTCAAGAGAAATTTGAGAATTACAGAAATTATTCAGGAAATTGTCTAATAATAAAATGATGCCTGCCTTGATGTCTTCTTTCTGATGTAAATTGGGATTTAAGGTCCAGTTAAAGTTGGTATTTCCTAGATTACATGTATTACACCAATTTATATTAAGATAAATTCTAGGGTGGTCATAGAAGAGCCTAGGTTCCACATGAAAAGTTATACCAAAAGTTAAAAATATTCCTAATATTAGGCAGAAATCTAGTCTGGTCCATGTTTTATAGCAATAAGAGTAGTAGGTATATTTTGTCTGGGTAGTTTTATTGTCATGAAAGTTAAAAGGGTCAAAAAGACTAAAATCTGTTTTAAGTTCCAATATATCCTCAGATGCATAGAAGTTATATGATTTACTTCTGCTTGTTCTGTCAGTAATGGGATCATTAACTGCATTCCAGTCCCCACCAATAATGTAATAATGATTTAGAAAGAAAGATAAAAGTTTATATATTATCACGTAAAATTTATGCTGTTTAGAGCAAGGTGCATATAAATTTAGTAACGGAACTGGTGTATCAAAACGTGTTTTTAATAATTACATAACATCATCTTCACTCATTATCTGAATCTTGCTTTAATATTATGTCTTTAAAAGATTCTGTAATATTAATTGCAACATCAGTGCTATTTAACATATTGCCTGACTCACCAATTGTTTTGATCCATTTCTTCCCCTTCAACTGAGATCATTTCCTAGATGTCATATGAGTGTCTTGGACAAAAATTATTTCAGCTTTCAATTTAAATGTTAAATGAAAGAATAGTTTCCTTTTTTTCCTATTTGTCAAGTCAAGTCAAAGTTTATTTATATAGCACCTTACAGACATAAAAATGCCACCAAAGTGCTTTACAAAATAATAATAATCAAAAAACATAAAAAACATATAAAATTAACAATAACTAAAAAGATAAAAAACAAATAACATAAAATAGAAAACAACATTACCAATCATTTCACATCGTTAAAGGCCAATTCATAAAAATAAGTTTTAAGATTTAACTTAAAAATTGCCACAGAAGGAGACTGTCGAATATATAATGGAAGCTCATTCCAAAGTTTTGGAGCTGCAACTGAGAAAGCTCTATCACCCCTCATCTTTAGTCATGCCCGGGGAACCACAAGTAGACACAGATCTTCTGACCGAAGTGCCCGATTGGGAACATAAGAGTGCAGCATGTCTACCAGATATGCTGGCGCCAAACCATTTAGGGCTTTAAAGACCAATAACAAAATTTTAAAACGAATCCTAAAAAAAACAGGTAACCAATGTAGTGCCGCCAATACAGGCATTACATGATCAAATTTTCATTTGCCCTCCAAGAATTTCCCAGTAGCATTCTGGACAAGCTGCAAATGGGCTAAAGCACCTTGGCTTACCCCAAATAAAATAGAGTTACAATAGTCAAGCCATGAGGTTATGAATGCATGTACAACAACTTCAAGATCACTTCTAGATAAAAATGATTTTACCTTAGCCAAACGCCTTAACTGATAAAAAGAAGATGACACTACCCCATTTATATGTCCCCTAAAACAAAGATCTTTATCCATCCTCACTCCCAAATTTACAACCGAATCTTTCAAATATGGGGTAAGTTCACCACAGTCCACCATAGAAAAGCCAGCATGATAACTGGGACTAAAAAGTACTGCTTCTGTCTTCCCATCATTCAAACTCAAAAAATTTTCTGCCATCCATACTTTAATTTCACCCAAACAATCTAACAACTTTGAGATAGAACGACCATCAGCCTCTTCTTTATCCATCCTCACTCCCAAATTTACAACCGAATCTTTCAAATATGGGGTTAGTTCACCACAGTCCGCCATAGAAAAGCCAGCATGATAACTGGGACTAAAAAGTACTGCTTTTGTCTTCCCATCATTCAAACTCAAAAAATTTTCTGCCATCCATACTTTAATTTCACCTAAACAATCTAACAACTTTGAGATAGAATGACCATCAGCCTCGTCTAAAGGTAAATACAATTGACAATCATCAGCATATAAATGAAAATCAATACCATATTTACGTAATATAGCACCCAAAGGTAAAATATACACAGAAAACAGTAAAGGTCCCAATATTGAACACTGCGGAACACCCCAAGGAAGATGGGCAAAATCAGATGTAAATCCACCCATCTGAACACACACAATTCTGTTTAGGAGGTAAGATCGAAACCAATTTAGAGCCAAACCAGTAATTCCCACATAGTGCTCAAGACGATGCAACAATATTTCATGGTCCACTGTATCAAAAGCAGCTGTTAAATCCAATAAAACAAGCAATACAAACTTTCCACTATCAGTAACAAGAAGAACATCATTTAAAACCTTTAGCAAAGCTGTCTCAGTACTATGCAAAGGTTTAAAACTAGATTGAAAGTTTTCCAAAAAACTATATTCATTTAGAAAATCTAACAACTGGCCATAGACACCTCTCCATCACTTTACTTAAAAAAGGAAGCTTAGAGATTGGCCTATAATTAGACGGTACAGATGCATCAAGCCCAGGTTTCTTTAATAGTGGATGAATGATTGCCCTTTTAAAATCAGTAGGCACAACCCCAGAAACCAAACTGGTATTAATTATTTCCAACAAAACTGGAGCTATTGTTGAACATCCTCAGGAGAACCACTAGGCTTAGCTTCAGACAACAATTTGGTTAACTCAACTAAAGTTATTGGCTGAAAAACACACAATTTCTCTGAAACGGACAAAAAAGAATCCGGCAGAGAACATACGGACACAGCCAATCTCAACCTCAAGACTTTATCCAAAAAAAATTTTAAAAACTCATTACACACCATAGTTGATGCCTGAACTGGAAAATAATCTTGTGCATTAAGGACAGAATCAATTACACCATACAAAACCCGCAGATTATGAGAATTTTCATTAACAAGATTAGAAAAGTATGTCCTCTTTGCAAATACTACAGCATCCTGATAAATCTTCCAACTTTCCCGAAAGGCAATTAAAAAAACATGAAGTTTGTTCTTTTTCCACTGCCTTTCACATCTCCTACATTCCCTTCTTGCAGCTCTAGTGATATCCGTTGACCACCAATTTACTACTGAACTTCTCATCTTTATACGTAATGGTGCAACAATATCCAGAATATCTTTACAAGTCTTATTAAAATAATTTAACAGACCATCAGGTGAAGAATATTCTGGAACACAAGTCAACGCCTCACTAAATAAAGATGAAAACTTCGCAGGAGTATCTTGACTAAAAGAATGACTAAGCCTTACTGGTGGGACAGATTTAACAGCATTTGTAGGCAGCATGACATCAAACAAAATAGGCTTATGATCGGAGAACACAGCATCTTCAATAGTCAAATTTGTCACAGTAAGCCCAAATGATAGCACAAGATCCAAAATATGACCACATTCCTGAGTGGCCTCGCTGACAGACTGATTTTAGCCAAAAGAGTTCACCAAATCATTGAACTCCGAAACAAGTGGCTTTCCTGGACAGCAAACATGAATATTAAAGTCCCCAAGTAGCATAATCTGATCATATTTCAAGACATATTCCGCTAGAAATTCAGAAAACTCTTGAGTAAAATCCTTATTATATTTCGGGGGTCTATAAATCACTGCACAGAGAAACAGACTTGAATGTCCTAGTTCAAATAAACACAGCTCAAAACTACTGAAAGTAGAAGTGGGGTAAAGTTGTTTGATTTGTAGGTTAGCTTTACAAATGACTGCCAATCCACCACCACGCCGAAATACTCTTGGTACACTCTTGGTATTTGGATTCCTTTAGCATTCCATGAGTTTATTATCCACATCATTATCCACTGAAAGAATATTTACTGAGATGGAAATGTATAGATTTCATGGGTCATACCACAAAAGTTTAAAGCTAGTCTTAATAGGAAAGGCAAACAGTACTTATTTCTTCCTGAAAAATCTCCATGCTTTACCACAACCTCACAACACCAGGAAGACACTAGTTTAACAACCTGTAAAGGGTTAAATAAGTGGAAATTTCAATAACATCAGCTTACTATATATCCTTTACATTTTAACTTGTTTGAAGTGATGTTTAAAAGCTTACTATATATCCTTTACATTTTAACTTGCTCGAAGTGATATTTAAAATAAAAATACTTTTTACTAAAGACAAGTATTTCATAGCTGTCCTGTAACATCTCTCTTCCCAGCTATTACCCCTGCTATAAAAATATACTGTGAATGATAAGTAAATAATCTGATAAAAAATAAGGTGAACAGTCATTTCAAGTGCGCATCAATTCAGGCATTATTTCCTAAATTATCTATATTTATACCTTCTCATAGGTTTAAGTAGTATTAGTAAAAATGAATAAAAGGAAAAAAGAGAAGAGTACTGTGTTAAAAGCTCAGGCTATATCATTAAATGAAGCCAGTATCTGACTTTCATAACAACTGCAATAGCAATATATGAACATTTATTACAGTACTTCCTTCAAGCAGTAAACAAAAAACAGGAAGTGCATTAGGACAATAGTCATCACGTTTAAACCATACTTAGACCATTCTTGAGCCAAACAGATATCTTCTGCAGCAATAAGATTCCCAGTAAAAAATAGGGCACCCCAAACATTGCATGTCAGGACCATGATTCATACTATTCACAGTCTTTAAACAATATGAACCCATCTTGAATCTGCAAAAGGTAAAGATAAATCATAGTTGTTGTTGTTGTTGTGTCTTTCTGCTTTTCACGGCTAGGGGTCACCACAGCGGAACTCCGGTCCACTAATGACTGGTAGTTAATTTTTACGTGCCAAATTACCAGCCCTGACGCACATCCTTCAATGAAGGTACGCCCATTCACGCATGTCTCCACGCAGAAGACGCTCTAGCTGAGGATCGAACCGGACATCGTCTTACTTATAGTAATCCAGTAAAATAAACCATAGCAGTCCTCCTTCAGGAGAAAAGTTGAAAATGTTGAGAAACATCTGCTTCGGCTTTTTCAGTGAAGCAATTCAGTATTTATCTCCCTTGTGTTAAAAAAATATCGTGGAGGGGAATTTCATCTGAAATGTAATGTTTCTGGATATTAGAAATGCTCAGTATGGAGTCAGCTTCTGCCTATCTTGTTTTATTTGCAGAGGGAGGTCATGCTCATAGGTGATTTTACTGATGTTCCAGTTAATTACTTTTTTTCATTTTGGCAATGGTGAGGATCTTGCCTACATCTTGGTAACTTAATAATTTAACATATATTTGTCTAGGTTTGTCCAGAGTGTGTGATTTTCTAATCTCTCAATGAGCCCTTTCTATGATAATCTGTTTAGCTTCCTCTTAATTTTCCAGCAAATGGCCGAAGATTTTGTGTAAAGTTTCAATTAACTTTGCTATTCGTACATCTCAGAAACCCCATGTACCAAGATGTTGTTATATCTACTTCTAGCTTCCAGATCCAAAAGCATTTCATGAATATCTTGAATAGTTTTAGCATTAGACTTGAAAGGGGGAATTCATTAAAGCCTACATGATTTTTTTGGGGTGTATGCATCGCGGCACGATGCTTACACAAGCGCAAATGTTTTTAGATTCAGTAAGCGCTGTTTAGTGGTGCACAAGCATGCGCAAACAAGGAAGGTTCCGTGTAGTGCAAATGATCTCATAAGCAGGTGAATCATGCAAATGACCCAAATGAAGCAATCCAACAAGCAGATAGACATCCATGTAGAACCTGTGCCTGTGTCCATAGTATACGTGGAAATGTTCTGTATATAGGACTATACATGGAAAGAAGTATATGTAAAAGTCCACAAATATGGACATAACTCTCCTGAAATGGTTAGATCACATACATTGATGTGCTAAAAATGCATTGTGGATGTCTGAAAATACAAGGGAATATGTAAAAATATTTTTTTTGTAATGATTTCATTATGTTTGCACTATGCACCCCAGTGCGCAAACATGTCTAATTGAAAATTTAAAAAATAAAAAAATAGGAATAAAAAGCTTTTTATAATATTTTTCAGAAATGTATTAAAGACATTGTGTCGGGTCTGTACAATGGCGCATTGGTGCTGTTGCCTAGCTGATATGGCTATGAACCATGTAGTTACCAGGTTGTCAGCACTGATATATATATGCAGATGAGGTGAATTTGTTGACTTGGTAAAAGGAGCAACCATGTCCGCAGATCTCTTTCTTGTAGGCAATTACACAATGTTGATATTGTCACTGGATGTGGATGCCAGCAGGGGGTGTGTGTCCCATTAGTTTTAGGAATGTTTTAATTCCTGGTGAGAATGTTTGTGCAGTGTGCTGCATAGCTGAGCATGTCCGCATGAAAAAGACCACCCAGGTCACAGTAATGACATTGGCAGCAATTAATGGAAAGCAAATATATTCACTGAATATTTACTAGTGTAAAAGCTATGCTCTGTGGCAGGGCATATAGTGCCATGTCATTCAATAAAGTAGGCCCTTTAAATTATGTTAATTACAATCTAAACTAAAAACCAAATATCACCAATGACTAAAAGTTGGACCACAGCAAAAAGATAAATGGAGAAGTATACCAGTAGTCCAACCAACAAGGCAAAACACATAGAGCAGTTGCAATTCATGTAAAAACACAGGTTTATTTCACATACAAACTGGATAAGCACATGGATAACACAGTGGTGCAGTGGTAGTGTTGTCATCTCACAGTAAGAGGGTCTCCAGGTTGATTCATGGCTGTGGTGCCTTCTTTGTGGAGTCTGTATGTCCTCCCTGTGTTCGTATGGGTTTCCTCTGGGTGCTCCGGTTTCCTCCCATGTTACAAAGACATGCATCTGGAGCATTTCTCCCCGGGCCTCCACTGAAAATTGACTTTGGTCCAAGTAGGACTTTCCCGGTTAACAAATAAAAAATAAAATAAATAATAATAAATGAAAAAAGCACTTTCACAAATGTGCTTCATCAGATCCTAAAAAACATATACTCACAAGACAGTTTTTATACAATTACTATCAAGGAGAGCCAATCACATAGCTTCAATAATTAGTGTTGCAAGGAGTGAGCCTTCAAGGCTGGTTTTAAGGGAATAGTAAAATTAAGTCCTGGTGTTCTATGTGCCTGTACACTAGTTATCCAATGCATTTCTCTATATTCTGTTCTGTTAACAATGTCCCCCTTAAGATTTTTCCTTAATAATTTCCATTACCGTGAGTATAAAAGAATGGTCTGCATTGATTTTAACATGTTTATACAAAGCATTTAAACTATTCTCTAGTAAGCTATTTGCTAAGCTATGTGATTGGCTCTCCTTGATAGTTTTTTGTGTCTTTCGGCTTTTCCCTGTTAGGGGTCGCCACAGCGGAACTCCGGTCCGCTTATGATTGGCAATAGATTTTTACATGTCGAGTTGCCAGCCCTGATGCACAGCCTTCAAAGAAGGTACGCCCATTCATGCATGTCTCCACACAGAAGATGCTCTAGCTGAGAATCGAACAGGACAACGTTTTACTGTGAGGCGACAACGCTACCACAGCACCACTCTCCTTGATAGTAATTGTATAAAAACTGTCTTGTGAGCATATGTTTTTTAGGATCTGGTGAAGCACATTTGTGAAAGTGCTTATCTAGTTTTTATGTGAAATAAACCTGTGTTTTTATACGAATTTCAACTGCTTTATGTGCTTTGCCTTGTTGGTTGGACTACTGGTATACTTCTCCATTAATTACAATCTAGGCAGGTGAAATGCATAATAATTAGCCAATCACACATGGTGGACCCACAGCAGACCTGTATAAGTATGCATGCACCCTACATTCTGATTTTCTCCCAATATTCTGGACCACTGGAGTACAGACTTGGGAATTTTAACTGGGATAATGTTTGGGGCTGCTGCAGGTCTGCTTCATCTGTATGTGCTAGATACTGAAGTCAATGCTGCTTGTGCTGCTGACAATAGGACTAGGCTGAGAAGGAGAAGAGTGTTTAGGCCCAGGGTAACCTTCCAGGAGCTAAATAAGCTGGAGATTGTAGAGTGCTACAGGGTGAACAGACACATATTACAAGAACTCATTGAGCTCTGCCACCCTCAACTCAGACCCAGAGCCAAGAGATGGGAACCCATCCCAGTGGAAACAAAGGTATTTGTAGCTCTTAGGATACTAACTATGGGTACTTTTCAAAGACCAGGTAGGGACATGATGGGGGTGTCACATGCATCTGCATCCAGGATACTCAACCAGTTCCTGGATGTTATGTTACCACATGCCAGTGAGCACATATTTTTTCCCCTCTCCCTTGTGGCAAGAGCCAGCAATATGCAACAGCTCTACCATGCAGCACACTACCCTGAAGTCATGGGTGCCATAGATTGCACTCATGTACACAT
This sequence comes from Protopterus annectens, assembly GCF_019279795.1. Taxonomy (NCBI): domain Eukaryota; kingdom Metazoa; phylum Chordata; order Ceratodontiformes; family Protopteridae; genus Protopterus; species Protopterus annectens. The sequence goes on along the minus strand of NC_056735.1, from coordinate 1,189,667,740 downwards.
CAAGGCACCACCTGGTGAGCAGGGTAGAATCTACATCAACCACAAAGGATACCACTCTATCAACTGCCAGGTGGTGTGCAATGCCCAGGGGATTATCTTGAATGTGTGTGCTGTCAGCCTTGGCAGCTATCACGGCACCCATATCTGGCATACATTACAGTCGTACCAGATGTTTGCTGGGGGGTGTCCCACATGGCTATTTACTGGGGGATGTTGGCAACACTCTGGAACCGTGGATGATGACACCCATCAGAAATGCACACACCTACAGAAGAATGCCAAAATGAGGCACATGCACAAACTAGGAACATCATAGAGTGTGTAAAGCAAAATATAATTCCAACAGTAACCAGGTACCTCTGCAAAAACACAAAACAAATCCAAAGAATAAAAGCAGGCAGAGGCAAGGCTCCAGTTTCTTCAGCTGATTTACTGCAAGGCACACAAGCGCTTTCACCACAAGACTTCTTCAGGTGTATAAAAAGCAGCACTCAACACACCCATTCTTATACTAAGCATTAGCTAGTCACATGATTAAAAAGAGAAAACTCTTAAAGGCACAAAGAACAATTGTATTCAGCCCACAGTAAAATGCATAGTAAAATATATAAAAAACTTCATTGCAAAAACCACATTTCATAAAAGCAATATTACAAAAAATACATATTACAAATACACGTAAACCACATAAATGTAACAGATTCTACCTACGTAATGGCCTATTTTTCAGGATGGATCTCAATGGTACATGGTCATTAAGACCATTTCCTGTGTTGGCTCTTAACCTCACAATCCATTTATCCTCCAGGTTCTCAGTTTGAACTCTGGTGTCACCACCCCTCATGTTCTCATAACATTTACCTAATACCATAAATGTAAAGGTGTGTTGATCATTCGTTTCTTTAATGTGTTTTGCTGAAGCATTGAACACACTACCCTTCTTAATATGGTATAGGTGTTCCCTGAGCCTATCCCTTAATAGTCTGTCTTTCCCACGTAGAATTTACTGCATACTTTGCAAGTAGCAAGGTAAACCACATGTGAAGTATCACACCTTGCACTGGTTCTTAGTGTATAAGTTACACCAGTGTCTGGATGCAGAAACTCCATATCTTGATTTATAAATTTACAGAACTGGCACCTAGTGCATGGTTTAGTCCCTGGTATATCCTCAGTCCTGATTTGGTCTCTAGGATTGCAAAGTCGTCGCCTTAGCGACTTCTTATTTTTAAAAGTAAACTGTGGATGTGTTCCTATCAGGTTGCTAACTTGTTTATCAGATGTCAAGATATTCCAGTGCTTGCCTATGATGTCTGTGTAGTATCTTATATTTCTAGAATAGCTAAAACACATTTTCAGTGGTTGTGAGATTTGTTTCTGTTGACCCCCATTGCATAAATCACTCTCTACCTGTTCAGAGAAATAGGGTCTGGCTCTACTGTGTCTAGAGTTTCTCACTGTCCTAATACTTTGATTGACAAGTTTCTGGTCATAGCCCCTCTCTGCTAGTTCTATATTTATCTTGTCTAGTTGTTCCACAAAATCTGTTTCTCTAGCATTCAATCTAGAGGCCCTGTAAGCTTGATTCTGTGCAACATTCCGAAAAATGTATTGAGGGTGCATGCTATCTTTTCTTAGTAAACTGTTCACATGTTCTTAGTAAACTGTTCTTGACATCTGATAAACAAGTTAGCAACCAGATAGGAACACATCCACAGTTTACTTTTAAAAATAAGAAGTCGCTAAGGCAACGACTTTGCTATCCCAGAGACCAAATTAGGACTGTGGATACACCAGGGACTAAACCATGCACTAGGTGCCAGTTCTGTAAATTTATAAATCAAGATACGGAGTTTCTACATCCAGACACTAGTGTAACTTATACACTAAGAACCAGTGCAAGGTGTGATACTTCACATGTGGTTTACCTTGCTACTTGCAAAGTATGCAGTAAATTCTATGTGGGAAAGACAGATAGACTATTAAGGGATAGGATCAGGGAACACCTATACCATATTAAGAAGGGTAGTGTGTTCAATGCTTTAGCAAAACACATTAAAGAAATGAATGATCAACACACCTTTACATTTATGGTATTAGGTAAATGTTATGAGAACTTGAGGGGTGGTGACACCAGAGTTCAAACTGAGAACCTGGAAGCTAAATGGATTGTGAGATTAAGAGCCAACACAGGACATGGTCTTAATGACCATGTACCATTGAGACCCATCCTGAAAAATAGAACATTACGTAGGTAGAATCTGTTACATTTATGTGGTTTACGTGTATTTGTAATATGTATTTTTTGTAATATTGCTTTTACGAAATGTGGTTTTTGCAATTAAGTTTTTTATATATTTTACTATGCATTTTACTGTGGGCTGAATACAATTGTTCTTTGTGCCTTTAAGGGTTTTCTCTTTTTAATCATGTGACTAGCTAATGCTTAGTATAAGAATGGGTGTGTTGAGTGCTGCTTTTTATACATGAAGAAGCCTTGTGGTGAAAGCGCTTGTGTGTCTTGTAATAAATCAGCTGAAGAAACTGGAGCCTTGCCTCTGCCTGCTTTTATTCTTTGGATTTGTTTTGTGTGTTTGCAGAGGTACCTGGTTACTGTTGGAATTATATTTTGCTTTGCTTATTTTTGGTTCTACATTTTCCAAAGGATCCAGGGAGATGGCCACAGGAATGCCTACAGGAACAGAAAGCATTGAATTGGAGTATAATCCTGTTTCAAAAATTACATGGACTGAACTCAGTGTCAATCAATTTATATTTAAGGTGAGCGAGAAAGCTAATCCATTACTGAATAATGAACTTGTTCTAGATGGAGATGAATGCATGAATATAGACATTGTGGCACTGAAAAGTGAATTATTCTTGTTAGAAAAAGACTTGCTCAAACTAAAAAGAACACAGTTTGAGAAATTTCATCTCCAAACTTGTATTGCTGAAGGCATTGTGCCTCGGGGTTTGAGAATTCTTAAAATGCCCGCTCAAGCGGACTGTGACCCTTTACTATTAAGTGAATGGCAGAAATTAAATCTACAGACCAGTGCTGGTTACTTAAAACTATTGTCTGACTTGCTGAAAAAGAAGAAACAAAATTACTACTTCAGATCAAGAACAAATATTTTGATCTGTGTAAAAAATATGACCCTGCTTCTATTGTGAAGCCAATAAATGATATGCTTGAGAATGCTTATGTCTATTCTCGCAAGTTAATACAAATCAAGTTAAAAAAGTTATATAGAGACAGACTAGATTACTACTTCAGATCAAGAACAAATATTTTGATCTGTGTAAAAAATATGACCCTGCTTCTATTGTGAAGCCAATAAATGATATGCTTGAGAATGCTTATGTCTATTCTCGCAAGTTAATACAAATCAAGTTAAAAAAGTTATATAGAGACAGACTAGATTTTTCACGAGGCCACGTCTTTATGTGGCCGAGAGTGGCTAACAATAATAACATGGCCAATACTCAAACCCCTGTAGTTGAGTCAACCAATCAAGGAAGCATCATTGAGGTTCCCGCTAATCGGACAGCCGCCACAACAACTTCCTTTAATTGAGAGCCTGATGACATCCAGGAAATGGATGAGGGGAGGGCTCAGATAACTAGCGACCTAGGTGGCATCACGCTGATGACTGAGACAACAGTGGTAAGAAGGAAAACTATCACAACCACAGCACAAGTTCATCAAGAAGCGACTGGTGAAGCTTTGAATAGATGCGATCTTGATGATGGCATCCATACTTCTTTTTTAGAAAGCCTACGACCTCCAGGTCTGACCTTCCCTCTTCCAACCAGTAACAGGTCTGTAAGCTGAGGAAGAGGAGGCTTGAACCATGGACAACAGAGAGGGAGGAGTATGACCAGAAACAAAAGGAAGCACCCAGAAGGAACGGTGAGTCCATACACGATAAAGAAAGCCTTCATGAACAGCAACAATTAATAGTTAATTTATCAACTTATACTCTATCTAGATATGAATGTAATGCGTTGGAAAAAGGACTTTCTTTTATCCCGACTGCTGACTCTGACATTACTGAAATTGTATTTGACATTAAGTTATTTACACGCAATTTAATTTTGAAAATTATGTATGCTAATAATGGTGAAAATGGGGAATTTATGTTTAAAAAACCAAGCTCTTTTTTACCCAAGTTAAATCCTTTGGTTTCTGCATTTGAACAGTTATGTTTAGATGATGTTTATAGAGTGTTTCATGAACAAAAATTACACCCTAGTAACAGCAGACAGTGCAATTTATCCATGGATGAATTTACAGAATTAAATAATTTACAAACAAATCCATGTATCATGATACGCCCTGCAGACAAGGGAGGACAGATTGTAATTTTGAATAGGGAAGACTATGACAGGAGAATGCTTGTTTTATTAGCTGATGACACATTTTATAAAGTTATTACTTTATCACAAGTTAATAGAATGGTTGAATATGTACACAACAAGCTAAGGGAAATAGCCAGGATGGGTCTCATTGATGAAAATTTATTAAATTACTTCCTTATATTCAACCCCACTACCCCAGTGATTCAAGGATTACCCAAGGTACACAAAAATAGGGAAAATCCTCCTATGAGGCCCATTGTAGCTGGAAGCAACTGGTGCACTGAGTCCATTTCTATTTTTGTGGAGAAATTCCTTAGGAATTTGATTAAACGGTCAGACTATATCTTGAAGGACACTGAACATTTTGTGAGAGACTTATACAGATTTGCATGTGAAAGAGAGCAACAAGCCTATAAACAACAAATGCTGTTAGTTACCCTTGATGTGGTGTCACTTTTCACTGTTATTCCAAATGATTTTGGGATTAATAGTGTAACTCAGTTAAAGCTTGAAACCAGGGAGTATGATAGAGATATGGTGGACCTAATACGGTTACTACTAGGTCTGGTACTGGAGAATAATGTGTTCATGTTCAGGGACAAGGTCTACTGGCAATGCAATGGGGTAGCCATGGGAACATCATGTACTAACAGTTATGCGAATGATGTAATGTCCAAATGGGAACAAGATAATTTGGTCGTGGGTGACTTTAAAGATGACATATTATTTTTTTGCAGGTTTGTAGATGACCTCTTCCTTCTATGGGGGGGGGTCTATAGAACAGCTAATGATGCTTGTAGACTATATTAATGCTTCAACACATTTTCTTAAATTCACCATGAACTGTTCATATACTGAAGTTAGCTTTCTAGATGTCTCTATTATACAAGAACTTAATGGTGCACTGAGCACAAAAATTTTTAGGAAGGGATGTCATGTGAACAGTTTACTAAGAAAAGATAGCATGCACCCTCAATACATTTTTCAGAATGTTGCACAGAATCAAGCTTACAGGGCCTCTAGATTGAATGCTAGAGAAACAGATTTTGTGGAACAACTAGACAAGATAAATATAGAACTAGTAGAGAGGGGCTATGACCAGAAACTTGTCAATCAAAGTATTAGGACAGTGAGAAACTCTAGACACAGTATAGCCAGACCCTATTTCTCTGAACAGGTAGAGAGTGATTTATGCAACGGGGGTCAACAGAAACAAATCTCACAACCACTTAAAATGTGTTTTAGCTATTCTAGAAATATAAGATACTACACAGACATCATAGGCAAGCACTGGAATATCTTGACATCTGATAAACAAGTTAGCAACCTGATAGGAACACATCCACAGTTTACTTTTAAAAATAAGAAGTCGCTAAGGCGACGACTTTGCAATCCCAGAGACCAAATCAGGACTGAGGATACACCAGGGACTAAACCATGCACTAGGTGCCAGTTCTGTAAATTTATAAATCAAGATATGGAGTTTCTGCATCCAGACACTGGTGTAACTTATACACTAAGAACCAGTGCAAGGTGTGATACTTCACATGTGGTTTACCTTGCTACTTGCAAAGTATGCAGTAAATTCTACGTGAGAAAGACAGATAGACTATTAAGGGATAGGATCAGGGAACACCTATACCATATTAAGAAGGGCAGTGTGTTCAATGCTTTAGCAAAACACATTAAAGAAATGAATGATCAACACACCTTTACGTTTATGGTATTAGGTAAATGTTATGAGAACTTGAGGGGTGGTGACACCAGAGTTCAAACTGAGAACCTGGAGGATAAATGGATTGTGAGGTTAAGAGCTAACACAGGACATGGTCTTAATGACCATGTACCATTGAGACCCATCCTGAAAAAAAGACCATTACATAGGTAGAATCTGTTACATTTATGTGGTTTACGTGTATTTGTAATATGTATTTTTTGTAATATTGCTTTTATGAAATGTGGTTTTTGCAATGACATTTTTTATATATTTTACTATGCATTTTACTGTGGGCTGAATACAATTGTTCTTTGTGCCTTTAAGAGTTTTCTCTTTTTAATCATGTGACTAGCTAATGCTTAGTATAAGAATGGGTGTGTTGAGTGCTGCTTTTTATACACCTGAAGAAGTCTTGTGGTGAAAGCGCTTGTGTGTCTTGTAATAAATTAGCTGAAGAAACTGGAGCCTTGCCTCTGCCTGCTTTTATTCTTTGGATCATAGAGTGTGTGTTTGGACTTTTGAAGTCATGCTTCCTGTGCCTAGATATATCTGGTGGAGCAATGCAGTATTCTCCAGCCACATGTGCACAAATATAGTCACAGTATGTGCTATGCTACACAATATGATCCTGCGGAAACAGCTGCAGCAGGATTAGCAAAGAGAAGAGATACACAGCCTCCCACCAGTGCTTAGGTCAGCACAGCCACATACACTCAGAGAAGGAATCCCCTGCTGATGTCCTAGTAGGCAGACATAGGCATACTCAGGCTTTGGCTAAGAGACAATACATAGCACATTCACTAATAACTGAGGGATCCAGGGACTTACACCTTACACCTACTCACATACAGAAATTAAAATAGATACCAGACAATCCACAAATCCTGTACCTACCCACAAATTGGCTGTGTACTGCTTGTATCTGACAGAGTTAGCCCTGAGCTACAGTTGTGTCACCTATTGCATTTGCAAGGTAAGTCTGTAATCTACACAGTTCTTGTAAGGATTATGATATAATGGCATTGTATGTGTGGATCTGGTACATTATGCAAGTAAATGTAGTGGGCTACTTGGACAGAAATAACATCCCCATGGGACTAGAGATACCCATTCCATCATGTTTCCATTACTATTTGCTAGGCCTCATGCATGGAATATTCATGCAGTCCTACTGCAACAGATTACTGGAACATCAGTCAAGGGAGATGTTCGACAGCGGGGTTACAAGACAGTCATACTACTGTGTATCCCAGCACAACATGTGGTGTTGTTCCCCCACCCCCAAAACAGCAGTGTTCCATTGTAACTGCTGTAACAGTAACTCATCAATGGTATTTCAGTATTCCAGGCAGTCTCATGACAGTAACATAGAAATTGATCATGCACTGTATATCTTACTTAACTCAGGAATAACAATGTACATATTTATGCAGGTGCTTGTGTGATGAATGACCCCCATCTGTGAAGCTGCTTGTGTGGCTCAATAGACTAGGGCACTTAGCATGTATGATGACGTTCATGGTTCTAATCTAGAACTATCCACTTCTTTTGGATGTGCGGTGTTATGACATATTGTTTTACAGACTATCATGCTGTGTGTGTGTGTGGTGTAATATTATTGACCTCTGTCACATTTCAATTACATCAGACAACTTCAGAAAGTCATAGCCAATTTGAGTGAAGTGCAACAGTGCAGAAACAGGGATAGATGTTATTTCATGTAACATGCAAAATCCTGGACTGGAGTACAGGCAGGTTTGGGCTGGAGTCAGTATATAACTGGTGAAAATCTCACTGAGCGTGCTCATACACTTAGTTAAGCAGAGTGCAGTTCTGTTGCTCCTCGCTCAAAATGACTGTACATACATATATGTATACATATCTGTTTGTCACTATCTCTCTTCTCTCCCCTATAGATATCTATCTATCTCTATATGTATATCTAATTATATATATGTGCACACACACACACACACACACACACACACACACACACACACACACACACACACACACACACACACACACACACACACACACACACACACACACACACACACACACACACACACACACACACCACACACGCACACATCTCCATTTATATATATGCCCCTGTTATATACATAAATATTTATTTTTATATGTGTGTATATCTGTATTGTTCCACATACCCTGATAATGGTGAGTAAAACTGCACTATGACACATATATAATATTGCTCAAAGGACCAATATTAAGGGCTCAACACTAGGTGATGCATGTACTTACAGCCCCCTGTGCCTGCTAGATGTCGCTACATATACACAAACAGGTGATCAGGTGGTGTAATGTACAATGTTGTCTATGCATGAATTGACAGGGCACATTGAGATTGCCCATCCAAATGTAAACAGCCACATATGGCCTAAATGGCTGCTGTAGACACATAGCTAGGATAACAGTTGTCTGGCTGCTAGGCCACTACATGCAGGTAACAGTAAAATGCACTGTCACTCTGCAGGCCACACACGCAGTTCAACACAAGCCTAGTTCATATACTCCTCAAGTAGTTCTTCTGTAGTCATGTATACAACAGAATTCAGTTGTGGCATGTGGAGTTGGTATGGTGATCTGTAGTGTGCACAACTGGTTAGGTAGGGGTTCAAATCTCACTCCAGGCCATGTTGTGTGTGTGTGTGTGTGTGTGTGTGTGTGTGTGTGTGTGTGTGTGTGTGTCTGCATGCATGTGTGCATCTCACTGGCAAACAGATGAGAATCCTACATTGACTGCCAAACTGCAGTGGTTCTAACCTTTTTGGCCCTTGCAGTCAATGCCAGCATCCAAACCCCTGTCTTCCATAAGGCCCGCTGATGTCATCTACCTTAAGACTACCAACTGCCATTCTAATGTTAGACTTCAGCCGTGGCTGATGCCATATGTATTGTAATCTGTAGTGTGTAACACTAGATAGGTAGGGGTTCTACTCTCACTCCAGGCCACATTTTGTATGCGTGCATCTCCCTGGTAAACAGATGAGAATCCCACATTGACTACCAAACTGCAATGGTTCTGCACTTTTTGGCACTTGCAGTCAATGCTGGCCTCCAAACCCCTGTCTTCCTCAAGGCCTGCTGATGTTATGTACCTTAAGACTACCAACTGCCAATTTAATATCAGACTTCAGCTGTTCTGAGTGCAGTAAGTACTGTGATCTGTAGTGTGTAAGACTAGATAGCTGGGGGTTTTAATCTCACTGCAGGCCACTGTGTGTGTGTGTGTGTGTGTGTGTGTGTGTGTGTGTGTGTGTGTGTGTGTGTGTGTGTGTGTGTGTGTGTGCGCATGTGTGCATCTCACTGGCAAACAGATGAGAATCCTACATTGACTGCCGAACTGCAATGGTTCTAACCTTTTTGGCCCTTGCAGTCAATGCCAGCATCCAAACCCCTGTCTTCCATAAGGCCCACTGATGTCATCTACCTTAAGACTGCCAACTGCCATTCTAATGTTAGACTTCAGCCCTGGCTGATGCCATAAGTATTATAATCTGTAGTGTGTAACATTAGGGGTTCTAATCTCACTCCAGGCCACTTTTTGTATGTGTGCATCTTCCTGGTAAACAGATGAGAATCCCGCATTGACTACCAAACTGCAATGGTTCTGCACTTTGTGGCACTTGCAGTCGATGCTGGCCTCCAAACCCCTGTTTTCCTCAAGGCCTGCTGATGTCATGTACCTTAAGACTACCAACTGCCATTTTAATATCAGACTTCAGCTGTACTGAGTGTGGTAAGTACTGTAATCTGTAGTGTGTAAGACTAGATAGCTGGGGGGTTAATCTCACTGCAGGCCACTGTGTGTGTGTGTGTGTGTGTGTGTGTGTGTGTGTGTGTGTGTGTGTGTGTGTGTGTGTGTGTGTGTGTGTGTGTGCATGCATATCACCATACAAAATAAATATGATCACCACACTGACTTAGAAAGAGGTAGGGTTTTGTAGTATTTTGGTTGTAGCAGGTGATGTGGGCCTCCATGTCTCTGACCACAGAAAGGCATGCTGATGTCATTTAGCATAAGATTCCCTTAGGAGATATTCTTAGCAGACTTGAGCTGTGGTGCATGTGTTAAGTACTGTCATCTGTAGTGTGTACTATTAGATTGGTAGGGGGTTCTAATCTCATTGCAGCCAACTTACAGTGTGTGTGTGCGTGCTATACAGTGTTATGTAAACATAAGTTGGTAATGGTACTTTTCTCAGTATAGCCAGGTTTGAGTGTATGGATAGTAGAGAATTTTACAGCAGTATAGGGGATCATAGGATCATTGAACTTTACTAGCCTAATGGCACTAGGGCTCTTACAATCCTAGGCAAGTTCTTACACATATTTTCATAATCAGCACATAATGCTCCTGTCCACTAGGCAGTCATGCAGAAGCCCTGTGGTAAAATGACAGTCACCAAGCCAATCATACAGATTACATCTGAAGAGGGCCAATGAGGTGTTCTGTTTGGCATTAGGTGGGAGTCTGTTTCAAAGGTTTGTTAAAGTCTGGTAGACATATCTCTCCCACCAGCATGTGTTAGTAATGTCACATATTAGGTAAATGTCCTTACTGCGAGTAATCCATGTAACTTTATTCCTACATATATGCAAAATTTCCATTAAAGCAGGGTCAGACATTGCCCCATATGCAAGGCAGACATATCTCTGAGTAGTCTAATTCACACAGGCTACAATGACAGTAATTTCAGATGATCCTCATAGGACAGATCTTGAAGACTCGATGTTCTCTTGTGAGGAACCTTTGTGTTGTGTGCAATTGCCATTAGTGCTTGGAAAGGTACATGACAAAATGGCCATTACACTCAAATATTGGCTTGTTGAGGGAAGAGTACATGCAGATTGTAACTACATCATTTTCAGGTGACAGTGGCCTCAGTTGTGACATGAGCAAGATACAATTCCCATCTTACCACTGGGGGGACATGGTGATCTAAGGTAAAGTAGGTGTAAACCTGTGTGCCCAGGTCTGTCATCCCAGAGTATGTACATCAGGTGTTGCTACTGATGTGCTACTTACCAAGCATATTGGTGTAACCAATGGAAATGATACTACATACATATTTATGTGGAGTTTATGGCCATGAGTATGTCAACAAGCATTTGGTCATAAAAACCCTCATGTAGGATATTGACATTACTGGTAGATGATATGTCTGCTTACAGTTTTCAGGCATTAGCTAACCTTGTTAGCCACAGACATTAACTTTGTGCTTGTACTTTGGCTAAGTGGATCCCAAGCAGTAGAGGAACCAGGACTGTGCCCTGTGGAACACCACTGGTAACACATCAAGTACTGGAGGTGGATTCCCCTATTTTGCATATGAGTTCTATCAGTGAGCCACTTAGTGACCCTTCTAATGATATTACTCTTGATGCCTACTTTGATTATTTTGTCAATGATGCCTGAGTGGACTTGGATAAGTTCAGGGGATTGTATGTACAGATGCCCCCTCACCCAGGTCCTTGGTGACAGCCTCATACATGTCCACCAGGTTTAACAGGCATGATCTTCCTTTCAGAAATTCAAAACTGTGTATGGTCAACTGTGTGTAGATGACATATATATTTGCTGATTACATCCATGATGATTTGCCCCATGGTTTACAGATAGGGCTACTCAGGCTAATAGGTCTATAATTCCTGTGATCAATGGATGCACCACCTCTGTACAAGGGGATAACAGTTGCCATTTTCCAGTCAGTTGGGATGCAGACGGTGGTCACACTATGATTGCAAGGAGGTCACAATGGTGTCAGAACTCCTTGTTGGATCCCATGTAGGACACAGCCTGGGATGTTAGCAGATCTAATAGATCCTGTGTTTCCTCCTTAGAGAGGCCATTTATGACCTGGTCTGTGGATATAGAAGGTATGGAACAGGTTGTAGGGATGTCATGTGGTACGTGTGGTGGGGCAGGGGAGTGAAGGTGTCACAAAACCTGTCAGATAACAGGTTAGCTATGTCTACAGGCTTATTCTATGTGATATCATTAAGTACAAGTTCACCAACAATGTGGGCCTTTCTTCTTAGGTTACACATGTAACTACACTATGCCTTGCAGTCATTCTTTGTAGAGGATGCTAATTTTGTAACATACTGCCTTTTACAGGACATCACAACAACACTATTTGTTTGTGTTTGCAGAGGCAGGTGTGCTTCCATTTTAGGGGATGCCCCCTCACTCCAACTGTCAAACAGCAATGTCCACCTCTTATTATCCAGCCTGATAATGGCACTTGTCCACCAGGCAGATTTGCTGTGCCATGATGAGCTTGTTTTCCTTCTGTCAGGTACAGCTCAGTCTATGCATTTGTACAGGTGTTTGCATGAATCATTGTTGTAGAGCAAGGCACAGTTGCCTGTTCCATCTGAGGGGGGTGGTGCAGTCAAGCTACGTAAACCATCCCACAGAGGATTATAATTAGCTTGGTTGAATAGTTGGAAGGGGTTTCAGGCGCAATACTTACGTTTAATGACACTGATTTGTGGTCAGAACTCACCTGGGAGGACCTCACAGTGGAGGTGCTACAGTGGTCACCCCTATTGATAATCACCTTATTCAGTCAATTGCCTTCACTTGTGGGGATGTCACAACACTGGTTCATGGCATTGTAGTTAAGGAAGTTGACTAACCTTTAGGAAAGTGAGTTTGAGCACCCATAATCAACACATGTGGTGGGTAGTTAAAGTCACCCCAAACCATGGTGTTGTGATGTAGCATGATTGACACAAGTCAATTCAAATAAGCACAGCAGGTGCCTTAATCCATGGAGGTGCTCCTGTAGCTGCCAGTGGCTGGATTAGGTGCCCTTCCAGCAGTGAATAGCACCTGCAGTGTCTCCAGGGAATCACACTGTTTAACCAATCTGGATGTGTATCTATTTCTACTGAGTATGTATACACCACCTGCATTACCTTGCACGCTGCCAGTTTTCAGGACTGGAGATGTGGAAGGATGTGTAGTCTGGTATGGCTGTGGTGCTGTCCTCAGCCTTGAACCAGGTATCTGTGACTGCAAAAGTGTCTGCATATTCCAAGGTGGGGACACCTCCCAGTGAGTGATGTTCAGTGTTGGTATTCCTAGCATGTATCAGCATAACCATGATGCTGTTTGAACATGGCATTTTGACATTGGATAGTTTTCTCTTGAGACACTGCCTATAAGAAGCATTATGTGGCTGGCAGTAGCCTTAGCCAGTACACAAAATCCCAGGGGTGACAGGTGAAGACCATCTCTAGCAAAGCATTGAGGTCTGCTGAGCAAGTTATCCCAGGCTGACATGTAGTGGATCCCGTTACAATGACACCACTTGCTAAGCAAATTATCGCCTTCAATCATTTTCCGTGTGTATTGAGCCATCATCCTAGGTGAAGGTTAAATGCAGCTGAAGGCTATGACCATACCCGCTGGAGACACAGACACCGTAAGCTGAGTCATGTCTCTGCATACAGTCAAGTGAGGTATGTCTCAAGTTGTACACACCAACAGGAACTATGACATCATAACATTGCCTGATGTTGACAGAGTTGCGTGCATGTATGGAATGGTGAATCCTGGCACTTCACAGACAGCTAACTGTGACCTTCCACATATCTAGCCTGGTGAGAGGGACATCAGTGTGTCTCATGATATAATCATCTATGAATAATAGGTCTGATTTTGTGCATTGGCCCAGGTGTTTCACCAGTGAGACAGTGGTGAGTGACCCAGTATGTATACTGTGCTCTGCAGAGGTATGCTTATGTGTAGTGAGCTTGCATTTGTGTTCCTGAGGTATCTGTTGTTTGTGTATGTGTGTGGTAAGGAACTCCACACATGCAGGTGTGTGTGATATGGGTGTGGGTGGAGCAGGAGGTGAGATGTGCATTTTGGCAAACTGGTCATTGTTATATGTTCTGACTGGTGTGTGAGACACCATGAAATCAAGGTTTCTAATATAGTCACATCTCTTACACATTGTGTTTCTGTGGCATAGGAATAGAGGGGTGGGGACTCTTCCCACATCTCATCAGCAGTCATTGATAATGCCATTGACAATAGCATCCTGCATACATTTATTTATTTATTTATTTATTTATTTATTTATTTAACATTTGTTAACCGGGCTAGTCTAACTGGAGACATCTCCATTTTCAGCAGAGGCCCGGGGAGAAAAGCTCCACATTTTACAAACAGTTTATACAAACAAAAATGACAAGAACAAAGTTTGATTGGATAAGCAAGTATAGTGCCACAAAATGAGAATTAAATCCAGGTTTAGTAATACATTTAATTAGCAGTTTTGGACATATATGAAGGAAGCAAAAAAAAAACATGATAGATAAGAAAGAGAAAGGAAATAAAAAATATAAGAAACCACAATAATAAAGAGCAGGTAGAGAGTGAGGAAGATAAAGGTGAGAGATTGCAGTGGCTGTGGTTAGTCAGGATTGAGACAAGAGCACAGCCATTGTTTTCTTAGGTGTGTTTTCAGTTTTTGTTTAAAGAGAATAGGAGATGTGATGGAAGTGAGTTCAGTGGGAAGCTGATTCCAAGACTTACCGATGGTGTTGGAAAAAAGGGAGTCACTGGCTGAGTTATTAGATTTACATATAGTTACAAGAAGTTTGTTAGAGGACCGAAGGGAATTGAGGTTTGTATAAGGGGTAAAGAGATTAGAGAGGATAGGTGTATTGTTAGGTTGGTAGAATATTCTGTGGATAAAGGTAAGTTGAGAGAGTAATAGCATGTTGTGTAATTCAAGCCAGTGAAGTTGCTGTAGATTCAGACAGTGGTGAGTTCTATATTTGTTTCCGGTAACAAATCTAGCAATGTTATTAAGAGTGTTAGCTAATTTAGAGAGATTGTTTTTCTTTAGGTTAGTGTAAATGGGTGAAGCATAGAGGAGAGTAGAAATAAGATGAGAGTGGGCGAGTGTAGCTTTAGCATTGGGAGTTAAGAATGTTTTAATTCTGTAGAGGGAGCCCAATTTTCTATTGACTGTTTTAATGGTATTGTTAATATGAGTATCAAAAGTAAGGCTGTTGTCTATTGTCACACCTAGCAGCTTAGTGGTAGAATCAGGGGATATAACGGTACCATTGCTAGAAGAGATGGAGAATTCTAGTGGGGGGGACCTAGAAGTGGGCTTAAATAGTAGGAGTTTGTTTTTTTTAGCATTCAAGAGTAAACAGCGTTTTAAGAACCATGCCTCAACTATGGTGAAGACATTTTGAGTAAGGGTTTGTAACTCAGAGGTAGTTTTAGCAGAGCAGATAAGTGTGGACTCATCAGCATATTGAATGCAAGTGGCTTGGGGTAAGGCCAATTGAAGGTCATTTATGAATAGAGAGAAAATAAGAGGACCTAGAATAGAGCCCTGGGGAACATCAAGTGTGATAGGTAGCAGAGATGAGAGATTGTTACCCCAGAGGACAGCCTGCTTTCTATTGCTGAGGTAAGAGGCAAACCAGTGTATAGCCTTGGGTTCAAGAGAGATAGATTCCAGGATTTGTAAGAGTAGGGGGTGGTTGACCATATCAAAGGCTTTGGAAAGGTCTATAAAGAGGGCTGAAGATAGGTTGTTATTATTGCGATTTTTATAGATATAATCAGTGAAGGAAAGGAGGGCAGTGGTAGTACTGTGAAAAGGCCTAAAACCATGTTGGCAATTGGACAGAATATTATGTTTAGTAAGGTGACTCATTAGTTGATGGTGTATGCATTCATACATGTTTGTTACAGCAGGCCATCATTAGGCAGTGGCCTGACAGATGATGAAATGTAACATGTTATCACCAATATGTAGGTCTCCTAATGTAAAACAGCACCTGACAGTGCACCATAACATGGTTGAGTGTCTACAATGCTTTGCCAAGCATGTGGCCCTTGCATTAACCATAATCTTGTTATTAGGCATGGTTGCAATACCATACCTAAAAATGTACTACTCCAGCAAAGTTAGCCTCATGCTGCTACACCCTTGGGGTTGACAGCATCAAACACACTGGCTCTAGGCACTCCTTGCAGTGAGGATATGGATGTCCATGCATGCACAGAGAACTTGTTCAACTTTGCTGTCATAACTTTGGCCTTGAAACTCTGCAATGCCTGTCAAATAACCAGACAGTAAACTGGATGTAGTGTGACATGATGTGGGAATGCAGACATCTTCTCCAGTAACATAAATGTACAGTATGACATACCTAGGACATGCTGGAGGTAGACACACTGTTGTCAAAGGTGGCCACTCCTCTGCAGTAGGCCTCAGATCCATGTCATGCAGATGTCCACAATTAAACTGCTGAAGGTCAGGCTGCATGGATTGCTGTGAAATTGTTACCTAACATGGATCACTGCCACTGTGGTGCTTGTTCAAGCAACCATGGATGTCTATATTAGCTGACTTTGAACATTACATTTTGATGCTGCTGCTGTGCTCCTAAACATCATCTGATCAGTACCTTAGTGACATCCTAACAACCCCAGAAAGCATGGCATAATACATGCAAACTCAAATGATTGCTCTGGTTGCTAATCAATGCATCTACCTGAAAAAGGGTATGTCAAACCTACTGAGCCTTGCATGATGTTGGACAACTATGTGGATGAACAAACAGGCCTGCCTCTCATCTTGAGCTTGGTACTAACATTTTGCCTGTGGTGAGAGGAACAGTATGGAAGCATAGTATCTCAGGAGGTAGTAGTTGTGGTGACATCAGCAGTAGTAGTTTCTAGGGGTCCCTATTAAATAAACGAAAGTTACAACTCCAGAATGCTCACATGAGCAAAAATGCTGCCACTCGAAGTTGCTTTTTTTCATCACAGTACAGTGAAGATCATGATATTTGCCCTTTCTTCACTGTATTGTGATCTTGGAGTTGGAATATATATTTAGTGTATGGGGGGGGCACAGCCCCCCATAATAACCTTTTTGAGTTGCGGCATTTTCGCTCATGTGAGCGTTCGGGATTTGTAACTTTCGTTCATTTAATAGAGACCTGTGTCCAGGTACCAGCAATTCAGAGGACTCCCCTCTTTTCAGCATTGTTCATAAGGTAATTGTGTCATTTCAGTACACACTGCCTGAGTTGTGTCCAATTGCAGAATAAAGTACAGTTGTGTACCTACCATAAATGTAGATGTTCGAGTGTATTCACTGTTGCAGTCATTACACTTGGGTTATCCTGCTGGCAGGCTACCCGCAGTCGGCCTGAATTCCAAAGTCCTGGTCCGGCGTTGGTTGCTGTCACCTCTTCCCTGACGTCAGTGTGCCAGCCATAAAAAGAATTATCATGGAAATGACCAGAAGCAATGTAGTACACCTATGGGCACTGGACCAAACCCAGGTTGTTTTGGTCAAGGGCAGATCATACCTACCCTGACAGGTGGATCTCATTGTATGTTAAACTATGCCCATGGATGAGGGGGAAATTAGTCACTACATCTACCATAGCCTGCCAAGGCATTTGACACTATTAAGCAGTCAGGCATTGTTAAAACACTGTAGAGATTATTTACAAGCTAGTATGTCAGCTGGTGGATAGCAAAGTGTCTGACCATCATTATCCGGGATAATTGTATTGGGTAGTCCACCGCTATAGTTAGGCCAGTCACCAATGAATTTCCTGGCAAATCATTCCTGGGACTACCACTCTAGACGTTCCCTTCTCTGCAGTTATGGCTGATGTCAGTGACCTCAGAATGACTTTAGTTGCAGATGACTGCAAATTAGGAGCTGTCCCTGAATCCCACACAGAACCAGCAGTTATCCAGAATGGGCTGACACACACATACAGTTGTTGCCATTGACAATTACTAAATGCCAAGGAATGCACAATACTATCCTTTGGGAAGTCATCCACTACTGGTACATATCATAGTGTCTGCACACCTCCAGCAGTTGACCCAGTAGTCAGGGACATATGGACATTGACAGTGATCTAGCCTTTGACTTTCATGGATTGGTAAGATGTGAGGATTCATTCCATGTTGCACAACCTATAGAGAAAGGTACGGCATGTAAATCCCAGAATGACATTGTTACATTGTATTGGTCACTCTTCACACCTATCATTAAGTGCAATGACACATTTGGTATGTAACAACACAGGCATAATTGACAGCTGTAACAGCCACAGAGCTTCCACAGTTAACCAATACACAGTGTACATAACATGTCCTATGCAGACCATGTCAAGGCTGTAACTGTGTATTCTGACTCCTACATGCTTTGAAGGGGGTGTATGGCTGCCATACAGGGAGGTGTCAGATCCCAATTTGTATCTCCTGCATATCCAACAAACAACTAGCATGAGAAATTATCTGTTCTGCACACCTAGGCCTTGACTGTGGTATACATAGGACATGCTGGAGAGACAGGTATGTAACCCAGAGACTACACCCTATATGTATCAGGCTCTCCATCCATGTGAAGCACACTTCTACTTTAACACACATCATGTGCAAATTACATAATGGGATGCAGAACAAGACAATCATAACTGGTTTAGGAAATGTGTCTAATGGACACAGGGACATCATAGGTTGTTCAACTCCCATGCCACAGTTTTCAGATGTCTCAGCTCACAAAACCCTGCTTGCACTTATCAAGGGTATAAGACCTTGTCAGAGGTTAGAGATGCAAGACTACACTGAAAGAAGCCATTGTTCTTGTTGGACTATTACACACACATGAATCTATGGAGCTACTCTATGCACCTATACTGCTTTCCTTTCTGAAGACATTTTTTTTCTCTGCTGACATTCAACTGTGCTCTGCTTTTTATGAGTTTATTGTACCTGTGTACCCATAGATGTGTCCTACACAATCCTGAAACATAAACAGTTCTATGAGACACCATGCATTGTGCAAGTATACAGTCATTACAACATCATCCAATGTAATGTACATAAAATAATGTGGTTTATTTGTTGCAAATGGCAGCATATAATATCTGTCAATCACCAGTACAAATGGCATGTCAAAGCCAACAGTGGTTGAAGAAAAGCATAATAATTTATATAGTCATCCTGTGCATCAGACACATAGCTTCATTTCCCTGCATCATGACAAGGATAACAAGGCTGTAGCACTGGTATTATCACTTGCACAGGGTGTTTTGTGAGGGTGCAGGAGGCCTAGGTTGACCCAATAGGTTGGCAAGCATGTATGTGAGTCAGGGATGGAAGCAGGCAAGATGGGCCATGGAAATGTGGCGTGTGTGTCTGCAGATCACCTGACTGTGACAGTGGTGTGTGAGTGTCTGTGTTAACACAGTCAAGCTTTGTGCTAGCCCTACATATCTGCATGCTAGACAGCTGTGAGCCATGCATGGTAGAGCTGACAGTTCACTGTCTCTGCACCCGAACATGGAAACTGGCTCTGGCAGGAGTTGCATTGGCACCTCCATGCCCAAGGTCAGAAGTTGGGCTAGTACTTGAGGGTGACTGCTGTCTGTTGGAACCATGTCCTCCATGGGAACACCCAGGACCATGAGCCCATGGCCTGCCATGCTCTTGGTGTGGACAGCAGACTCCCCTCTTTAGTGCTGGATGTACTGCCACTACAGGAGCTTGATTATGTATGGCCACATGGACTCTCAGCTGATGCAGTTGCTGACCAATATCCATGGGTCTGATGCTCATTTCCAACCAGACATTCCAACACAGACAATGTTCATCTCAAGACAGATAGTCTATGATCTGTCTCAGACCACCGTCTTCCCACTGTGTCAGTTGACCGATCTAGGGTATCAGCAACACGGTGGAGGCAGTCACAGACGTCAGACTGCTACATCCATAACCCTGATCATTCATCTGGAGTTCTGTTCAGAATATGTCTGTGCCTCCATGACAGCCCTAAACAAATACTGAGTGACACATGAGGAGACACCTGCTACAGGTGGTGGAGGGACAGCAGGCCTCCTATGAGCACCTGTATCGATCCAGCTCTGTGAAACCTTGCCAGCTGTTTGGCTTTGGCCAGTATCAACACTCACTGCAGCCAAAATAGCCACACTTTCCTGTTCAATGTCCCCACCTTCCAACTGTCCAATATCTGTGGTCTCAGGGGACTGGGTATACATATACATACTGACTGTGTACAGTGATAATGAAGACAGAAGAGGGATGTTAACCTCTGTGAAAGATTCAGCCCCTGCAACCCCAACCTGTGCCTCACTTTGGCCACTATCATCATCAGAGTCTGAGAGACTGACATCAGGTTGTGAAAGGGACAGAGACCAACCCCCCCCCAGTCACCTGTGATAAAAAGGGAAAAGCAGTACATTAATACCTGAACTACTGTACTTTGTTGCAATATATGTTATGCTGTATACACTGTTGTCACTATTACAGACTTGTTTAACTTCCATCCCCATATAGTAGGACATGAGGACATTCTATTTTAACAAACATCTGCAGCTATTGTAAATAAAAGTTCTTTAAACAGGAATCTCATGACCACCAATGGTGTACACTGTTGACATTTGGTAAAACTCTGCAAAGTTGACCCACATGGTAGTCTGTAATGTCCTGACAATACAGTGAAATCTATCAGTGTGCTTACACCTACAGGCATAGGTATAACTCTACACTGTGTACAGTCAGAAAATATCTTTGCAGTTGGCAATCATGCAGACTACATCAATTCAGCCAGTAGGCCTGGGATGACAATTTAGAGCATACATTGCACTAAATCTACCACTCTAACAGAAAAGTGTTGTACTTACCAGGAGCAGGAGCCTGACCTCTTCTGCTTCCTGACAGACCCCTGGAAATTTGAGTGAGAGGTAATGTAAACAGCACCACATTTTGCAGTATAACAGGGTAATACATCCAAAGATCCCACATTTCAGTAACTACTATGTTAATTCCTATGTTGGTCACAATCTGAGCATGACAATCAAAGTGCTGCTACCCCCCCCCCCAAAAAAATACACATGCCACCCATGTAAACCTATGTACACCCTGACACACTGAATGTACAGTAGTCCAGTGCTGGCCCAACTAAGCATACCTGGATGCTCTTCTTGCATGGAAACAGTAGCAACCACAACCATGACATACTGTATGATGGATGCCTGGGAGCTGTACTCTGTTTCTAGGTTCACCAGAAATTTCTCTGTGGCTGACAGTGGTTGTTCTGCTGCAGACCCTCCACCAGTGACAGCACGATCACTGGCCACGTTCACTGCTCTTCTGCATACAGTGGGTATCATGTCAGTGGCACGGTGTTGCACCTGCTCATATGTCCTCCTCTGGTGACTGATAGCATTGATATCATGGACGAGGTCAGCCCACATTGCTGCCCACTACTCCCTGTTTGCCCTCCCCCTGGACAGCAGGAGTTGATAGTTTTGCCACAATGCCTCTAGGATTATATCATTTTCAGCATCTGTAAAAGGGCCACAGCACTGGGGATACATATTACCTGAAAGACGAGCAAATGGGGACACATGTCAGGAGCACATACATGAGACTCCAGTATGTAGAGATGCATCAATTAAGGATTGCAAGCAATATTCACTGCTTGATTAAAATGTCATATTCAGCAGTGTGCAAACATACAAAGGATGTAGATGAAAGTAGGATAGCAGCAATAGTAATCTATTCATGTTTGTGCCATGACAGATACTGATGTATGATCACACACCCAACATAGGAGTCCATTGTAGTTTGCCCCCTAAGGGTAACATCCCCTTATAATATATATCAGTATCAGTACCAAACAAATAGCAGTGTACTATTACAACAGCTATCATGGGGAATCAGCAAGAGACCAGTGCACCTAATTACTACAAAGCATTCCACTCTTACTGTACTGTAGTTCCTATGTAGGTGTAACGCATCTGGAGATCAATGACATGCCATCAATACAGTTCTAAGAAAGGCTTTATGCTGTAATCCCCATCCCCCCTAAGTATATTCAAATATGTGCATTATGTGAGAAAAAAATGGTTACATACCTTATGGACTACAATACTCCTCTGTGGAAAGGTACAGATATATGAATGTTGTGCCAGCGGGTTCACCCTGCAAAGTAATTCTCATACACAATTGTTCTTCTAGCTTGATGTTTGCATTTCTAACATGGTTCTAATTAGCAAGTGATTGCCTGTGAAACAATCTGTGTTTCAGAAATGCTAATTGCAGCCTGTGCAGCTGATTTGCAGTTTAATCAGCCAATCCAATCCAACCACTGAACAAGGTATAAGGGCTCAATGTAGTTTTCAACACCTTTCGCATATGTTAGGATGGAAATTACTGGGATAAAGATACTATGTTATTGCAGAGAGAATGTCTGCCGCAGCTACTTTTTACATACAGATGTGTGTGCTACAGGCTGAAGCTGAAGCTGATGCTACAGACAATAGGCATAGGCAGAGAGGGTCAAGACTTTGCAGGAAAACAACACTTATGAGTAAGTGTGTGGCCTGTGGCAGCCTTGTTGTACAGGTAGAGCCAAATGGAGGGAACCCATCACACTGGAAATTAGGTGATGTGTCTCAGATAAGTATGTAAACCAAAGGTATCAATACAGAATAACAGATAATCCTTTGTGTATCCTAGAAAAAGGTAGGGGTCCATTAACCATTATGTCATGCAGTTGGGCAACTGCCAAGTCACATGTTTTGTCATGGTAGTCCCCTGTTACGTGTATACTGGCTACCCTTGCATGTAGCACAACCTCCATATATGTATGTTACTTGTGCAGCTGTGGTTGTCTATACTATCACTAGCAAATCCTTGTGGGCAGCAATCTGATATTACTGGGGCAAAATTTCAGTACATACTGCAAAATCCCCTGGGAATTCCTAGTAATGCATGACCTGACATTCTCTGCACTTACTACTGTTGAATAGGAGTAGGTAGAGTGGTCCTACCTCTAGGCCTGTGACTGATATTATTTAGAAGCAGACATTTCATCTGAAATGTTTTGGGTGGATAACTAGGTGATGACAAAGACATGCATATCACAACTTATAATGTTGATGTCCACATAAATGTATTTTCAGTGCTAGATGCAGCTGTCCTTGAACCCAGGACCATGAGTACCAAAACTATTGGTCTTACTGCATTTTACATACTGAGCTACTGAGTCCCTGTTACACCAACTGTATTTTTACATGTTGTAGATATCATTCCACAGTAATCTGCTGTTAGTCACCTAACTTACATGTACTATTATGTGTATGGCTTTAGAGTGCTGTCTATTTCTACCATAGTCCCAGTTACAATTCTATTTTTCCAGTAATGTTTTAGCAAGTGTCTTTTTGTCATGTTGGACATAGAATTGCAGTGTTACCTGCTATTAGATACCACACTTACATCTATTCTTATGTGTATGGCTATATACTGATGTATTTCTGTACTAGAGTCCCAATTACAGTACTATTGTTATCATACTGTTTTAGCTAATTTGTGAGGTGCTGTGTGATGCCCAGCATCACTTAAATACACTTATTGACGGGAACCTGCCCATTACTATGTTTTGATTAAAACACCTATATTTATTAACAGCTGTGTGGTGTGGCAGGTTGATCCACTGTTCTGCAGGTGTGATGGTCCTGGGTTTGAAATAGAGCACAGATGTATTTTTTTAATATGATTAATGTCTTTTCCAATGCATATATCAATTTACTGCTATTTAGCATATCTAAGTGACACTGCACACTGTGCCACACTGCATAAAAATCTTTAAAGAAAAGAAAAATGGAGAGCTAGGACATTAGTGAAATGGGGTGCAAGCAATGGTAAAACATAGTGCAAGGCAGGTAGGCATGTGCAGAAAGGGTGTAGGACAGAACTATAGCTATCAATTTCTTGTGAAGCAACAACTGTGCATCTTAACAGATCTTTTAGCTGAATTTGGACTGTCACCCCCAAAATGAGGGGTGAGAACAATAGAAGTGCATTGTCATGTCAGTTATACCAAATTAACAGTTAGACCAAATTAAGTGTGTCCAGTGAACACGTGTGAAATGGAGAGCTGTGTATGGGACGATTTTTTTTTTGTGGGACAGGCGTCCATTCTTTTTAAGGTGAGAGTGGACTGTTGGGGATTAGACATAGGTATGTGTGGGGGAGCTAAATTAGGTAGGTGAGGAAGCATTTTCAGACAAGACAGACAAGACAACAGACAGGGTTGGTGTGTGACACAAGAGGGGGAGAACACCTTGGATGGGGAGGATGTTGTGGAATCCCAGTCCCATGAATGTCACACATGGCAGCAGTGCAGCTCAAGTCCTCACCCATGGGACTTTCTGCACTACTCCTTTACTGGCTCTGTGGTAGCAGTGATGGATGCTGGCATCCAGGGTGGGGTCACCCCACCAGTATGGACAGCATGCTGTCCATCTGGCGTAGGTGTACACCGACAGTTTAGCACAGCAACCCACTCACCATAGCTGGAATTTCCTCATGGGTGACAAAATCACCCCCTCTACCACTGCTCCCAGAGGAGGCCCCAGCCCCAGCCTGTGGGGCAGAACTACTGAACACCACAGGTAGAGCAGGGGCAGCAGAGGAGCACTACCAGGTTGTGGCTCAGATGTGCTGGGTCCCAGTGCCATGGCCAAGGGAGCCAGGGTAGATGGATCACCAGGAATTGGCCTACCTTGTCATGCTGTAGAAAATAAATATAAACATAAGGTGAGAATAACCATAACCAAACAGATGTTAGTATTAACATTATAGAACATAATAATGATTAATCAAACATAAAATGAAGGCTTATAATAAGGAAAACAACAATAAGTAAGGATAGTAAAATTATTTTAACATCAAACCAATATGAAATTATACATAAAGCCAACATATGAGGTTGTTACAAAAATATATATATTAATACGAAATCATAATAATAAATAACATTAATACATTAAAGAAGAGAATGTTCGGGGTGAGGCAGACATGTACAAATATTTTGTCTTTGGAGATATATTCACAATAGCTACAATGCCTACAGCTAAAAGTCCCAACTCTCTCTGAGGAGACCTAAGACCTATGAACCAATGAGTATATTCTCCCTTTGCACTTTCACTATGTTTTTTTGCCAAGATCATAGCACAAATACTGCACTGTTCAGGTAGAGTCTTAGTTTACTGCAATATGTGGAAAGACATGCTAACCATACTTTTTTCTTCTTCTTTTTTTAATCAAGCAGACATTTGGTATACTGAACTACAGCCCTCTGCTTAAACAACTTAAAAAGAGTGTTTTTGGTGAAGGTCTACTTAAATTGTTCCAACAAATCCTGGTCAAAAGCAATGTGCCTAAGTTAATTTTTAAAATACATAGTATAGTCTTATATACATTTTCTATATTTTGTTGTATAATCTCTGTATGTGGAACATTTCTCCCCAGGCCTCCATTGAAAATGGGTCTTATCCCAGTCAGACTTTCCCAGTAAACAAATGTAAAATAAATAAATAGTCTGCTTCAGACATCTTACACTCAGGTGTCCCACAGGACTCCATCCTGGGCACACTCCTTTCCTGCTTTTTTTTCATAGATGAACTTACCAAAGACATGCCTTCCTTTTGCCTAACTCATTAATTACATGCTGTGCCCTGCTTGAATCTGCCACTGACATGCCACACAACTGCCTGACAATGTGCTGTTGATTTGGCAATACTAATATCTGGCCATAACCATATTGTCATTTGGAACCAAGCACAACTTGGCTTCTCATTCTTTAAGACTAGCATATTAGTAAAACATTGCTAATTAATGCTTCTAAAACCCAGTTTAGTACCACTTAAAAACTTTAAAATCTACCTCACTTTTTCTGTCTGACTCTTCCAATAGTCTTGTCACCTCTGGAGCCTGTTTCAGATATCTCATATGTTGCCAGACCCACACCTTCATTTATAAGTATCACACCTATGGTACATTGAGACTGACATTCAGTCTGTTGGTAACACTAGCATTCCCTAAAGTGAGACAAACTTTATTTCAAATGTGTCTGCACGTGTGTACTGTGTCCAGATAATAATGGTGACCTAAAGTGCATAGTTGACCTCCTCATGCTTACTTTCTAAGTGTCAATGAAGCTAATAAACATATCCTTGCAGCTATGGAATGAATTAAAGACTATAAGCCCACTATACAGTCATAGCTATCATACACAAAGGCAGCTGAGCAATGCTTCATGGTGAGCAATATTCCTGACAACAAGCATGCAGCGACATTACTCATTTTTTCTTTTTTTTTCTTTTTTTTAGGGGGGGGTGTTGTGCTTTCATATATGGGTGACTTTGGAAATTTGTTCAGTCGATAAAACTCAAAGATAAAAAGCTACAGATAAGTCAATGAAATTTTAAGGGGGCATTTATAAACCCACACCATTGATAACAGTGGTAAGATTTCATTTTAATCATTGCAAGCCGAAGGCCAATGAAACTGTAACACTGCATGCAGCTGAAATGAAATAATGCAAAGTAAACCATAAAAGTTATTTAAGTTTGGATGAAGATAAATTTGTGAGAGATATTCACATGAAGATTGTCAGAGAAAGCAGTTATCTGAATCAAATGTAACATTACCAATAGCATTCAAAACAGCATTGAACAAGTAAATAGCGATTAAGGTGACAAGAAGTACCTGTTGACATATCATATAAAGTTGAAATTTAGTCAATCGCCAGAATGGTAAAAGACCTTGTGATTAGTGCAATAACAAAACCAAAATAATGGCACACCAGGCTGTGACTTAAAAAAATAAATGTCATAATTGTGAGAAGTTGAGACATGTAGAACAGGCATGTCCCAAGAGAAAAGGGTAAGGTTATTGTGAAAATAATGCAAAATATGCTTTTAATGATGACATTGAATTAGTAGTATTAAACACAGTATTAAACACAAATAAAAAATGGCTTAGGTTTATTTTTGATGAATAAAAATAAAACTTGACTGGCATTAGGGCTGAATTTCTGAGAAAATGTTTCAGTGTTTCAAAACATTATTGCAGGCTTCAGTAGTCAAACTTAAAATAGCTTTGTCAATACTAGGTAAGATTATGGCCACAGTGTGCTCTGCAAAGCAAAAACAACAGCTGTTTGCCAGTAGCTTTGTTAAGTACAGCATGTCTAGCATTATGTGGGAGGAAATGGTTACAGATGCTTGTATAAAATGGTAACAGAAAAAAGTATTTCAGTTAAAGTGGATCGGATTAATTAATTAAAGTCTACTAGGGAAGTGCTGAAAATGCATATTGAAATGTTTCAAGAAGAGGTAGTCACCCTTTTGATGAATCCAAATGTTTCACCAATGTTTGGAAATGTTGTCTCATTCTATTTGTAACAAAAGAAAGACTTGATAATATTAGCAGGAGAAAAGTTTTTCAGTTCAGCTCCTACTGTTTCAGTAGTAAAGAGAGACAATTCATTTTGGGTGTGTGATGACTATTAAGTTCACTGTAAAACATGCTACTACTAAATAAATGGATTCTGTACTGAGAGGGGGAGAATGTGTGATTATTTTACATGGTGGAAACTGGTTTAACATCTGCTTTTCAAGAAGCATGGCTTGATGATCCTATAAAGACATAAATAACCATTAACACACACAAGTTTGTTTCAGCATGATTGATTGTCATTTGGTGTGTGTTCTGCACCCTCTATGTTTAAAGAGTATCATAAGGATTTATTAATCACTGGGAAATTAAGAGTTTAAACCCCTCGGTAACTTGCAGAAAGTGCTACATAGTTTGCAAAAATGTGGTCTGGGGACTAAAAGGAAAGTGAGCTTTGCAAGTCACAAATTGTTTAATTTAAGCATGTAACAGATAAAGAGGGAATTTGTACCACAGCAGAGAAAATAACATTTTTTGATGCCTTCTCACATCCACAGTTGCATGGAAGAATTACAAGCCTTTCTTGGTTATATAACTACTATGAAAAGTGTGGTTATGTGGCAGAATGCAGTATGAGCACTCTTATATGGATGGGGTGGTTACTTAGTGAAGCAAAGTGTATTTATATACTAGAATACAGTATCCACACCCTTATGCAAGTTGGTTACTTAACTTCTCTGTAAAATATGGTTATATACCAGAATAGAGTCCTGACACCCTTACCAAGGCTAGTTACTTAATGATTATGGAAGATATACTTACATGCCAGAATACAGTATTGGCACCCCTGCAGAGGTTAAGTTACTTTATGACTGTGGAAAGTATGATTATATACCAGAATACAATAGCAACAGCCTTACCCAGATTGTTTACTTAACAAATATTTAGAGTATGGTTATATACTAGAATGCAGTAGCAACAACCTTACCTAGGTTGGTTGCTTAACTGCTATGGAAAGCAGGGTAATTTATGTTACAGAATATAGTACTGTCACCTTTTTAGAGGTTGCTTACTTAACTACTATGTAAAGTATGCTTACATACTAAAATACAGTACCAACATCATTATGCAGGTTGGTAACTTAACTGCTATGGAAAGCAGAGTAATTTATATACCAGAATACAGTACTGGCACCTTTATCCAGCTTAGTTTTTCTACTGCTATGGAAAGTATGATTATATACCAAAAAACAGCACTCACACCCTTACCTAGGTTGTCTACATAACAAATATGAAAAATATGATTATATACTAGAATTAACTTCTAACAAACTTACCCAGGTTGATTACTTAACAAATATGGAAAGTATGCTTAGAAACCAGAACACAGTGCCAACATCATGATACAGGCTGATAAGTTAACTGCTGTGGAAAGCAGAGTAATTTATGTACCAGAATATAATATTGACATCTTTATACAGGTTGTTTACTTAACAAATATGAAAGTATAGTTATATACCAGAATTCAGTACAGGCACTATTACCCAAGCTGGCTACTTAACTTCTATGAAAAGTATGCTTACATACCAGAATAGAGTATTGACACCCTTACCAAGGCTGGTTACTTAATGACTAAGGAAAGTATGGTTATATACTAAAACACAGTATCAACATCATTATGCAGGTTGATAACTTAACTGCTATAGAAAACATAGTAAATTATGTACCAAAATACATTACTGGCACCATAAAATAGATTCATTACTTTACTATGGAAATTATGGTTGTATACCAGAATGCAATACTGACATCCTTACCCAGGTTGGTTACTTAATAAATATTGAAATAGTGGTTATATAACAGAACACTAGTAACACCATTACCCAGGTTGGTTATTTAACAAATATAAAAAGTATGCTTTCATACCAGAACACAATACCAACATCATTATGCAGATTGGTAATTGAACTGCTATAAAAAACAAGTACAAGAATACAGTACTGGCATCCTTTAACAGGCTGGTTACTTAACTACTTTGGAAAGTATGGCTGCATACCAGAACACAGTAACAGGACCCTTACACAGGTAAGTTACTTAATGACTGTGGAAAGTAGAATTATACACCAGAATACAGTTCTAACACCCTTACCTCAGTTGGTTACTTAACAAATATGGAAGGTATAGTTATATACTAGAATGAAGTAGTAACACCATTACCCCAGCTGGCAACTTAACTGCTTTGAAGGGTAATTTATGTACCATAATATAGTACTGACACCCTTACCAAGGCTGGTTACTTAATGAATATGGAAAGTATGGTTATATACCAGAATACATTATCAGAACCCTTACACAGACAAGTTACTTAATGACTGTGGAATGTATGATTATATACCAGAATACATTATGAACGCCCTTACCTAGTTGTTTACATAATGAATGTGGAAATGGTGGTTATATACCAGAATGCACTTTTAACACCCTTACCCAGTTTGGTTACTTAGCAAATATAGAAAGTGTGCTTACATATCGGAACACAGTACCAACATCATTATGCAGGTTGATAACTTAACTGCTATGGAAAACGAAGTAATTTATGTACCAGAATACAGTACTGGCAACTTAAAATAGATTGATTACTTAACTACTATGGAAATTATGGCTGTATACCATAATGTAGTACCAGCATCCTTACCCAGGCTGGTTACTTAACTTCTACGAAAAGTACACTTACATACCAGAATACAGTACTGGCACCTTTTCAAGGGATGGTTACTTAATGACTATGGAATGTATGGTTATATATCAGAATACACAGTACCAGAACCTTTACATGGTTTAAGTTACTTGATGACTGCTGTATGATTATATACCAGAATAGAGTACCAATGCCTTTACCTAGGCTGTTTACTTAACAAATATGGAAATTATGGTTATATACCAGAATAAAGTGCCAACACCCTTACCCATGTTGTTTACTTAACAACTATAGAAAATATGGTTTGATAGCAAATAACGTACAGCACCCTTATCCAGGCTGGATACTTAGATACTATGAAAAATATGTTGACATAGCATAATACAGTACTGACACCTTTATGCGGGTTGGTAATTTAACCACTGTGGAAAGTGTGAGTATTTATGTAGAAGAATACAGTACTGGCACCCTTACACAGGCTGGTTACTTAACAACTGTAGAAAGTGTAGTTATGCAGCAGAATACACTAGCATCACCCTTGCACAAGCTCACTACTTAACAACTGTAGAAAGTGTAGTTATGTAGCAGAATACACTAGCATCACCCTTGCACAAGCTCACTACTTAACAACTGTGGAAAGTATGGTTCCATACCAGAACACACTACCAACAAGTTGCTTAATGAACAGATTCAGTGAAAATGCTAGACAAATGATGCAGTTAAGAAATGAAAAGCAATATTAATTAATTTGTAATAAAGCATGTGTACGTTATGAGAAAGACATATTATATAACAGATTATTCTTTCAAGTAAGGAAAGACCAGTTGCTTATGTTTCTATAAAACCCTTTTCAACAGAAGAAAAAATTATCACAAATAGTAAAGAAAGCTCTATTTTTTATTTATTTTATTTATTTTGAATAAATAAATCACATTGTACCAGTGAGGTACAAGGTGTAAGCTACTTACTAGCCAGAAACCATTGTTAGCATCGTTTGGTGGGCATAAGACCCATGCCCACCATGGCAGCATCCCAAATCCAGAGGTGGACATTGATTTAATAAATGTACTTTTTTCACACTGATACAGAATTTCAAACAGGGATGCAGATTGGTCTCTCAAGGATTCCACAACCAGAAATGCCGGGAAAGTGACAGCGGATGTAACCGAGTACATAAATATCATTATTGAAAATTATTTCAAAGCAATTTCACTAAAAGCTGAAATGATGGCTAGAATAACAAGAAATGAAAAAGACTAAGTTTTAAACTTCATGATAGAAGGCAGCACTACAGAGCAGATGACAGTCTTAAGTATATTATAAGGTTTATGAGTTATCAGAAGAAAGGGTTACGTCATTTTGGGACAAGAATTATGATTCCATTGTAATCAGGAAAAACAGTACCCAAAGAATTGCATGCTGGACACCCTGGTATTGTGAAAATGAAAACCTTGGCATGAAAGTTTGCATGGTGGCCAATATAAGGAGATTGATTGTATGTGCAAAGAATGTGTATCAAGCAGCAAAGGTAGAGAACTGATTACTCACTTTTTAGGTAACACCAATATACCAATGTTAGTAATGACTTCAATAGAAAATATAAATCAGATAATACTATAACATGCCACCACTGTAATGCTAGGAACCTTAGAAAAAATGAATACATGTCTGATTTTAGCTCTTGCTGAAAATGTTAAGTATGGGATACCAAGGATTTGTCAATACCAATATACAAAACTTTACTTAAAATAACATTTAAAAGGTAGTAGAATTTCGCTATTGATGCATAAATAATCTAAGTAACACTGATGCCATGTCACTTAAACCTAGAAATACTGACAGCTGAAATATTAAATGTAAGAGCCTGTAGGAAGATAAACTTGGAAATCTCTTACTGTAGCCCTTCAATGAATACATCGCATTGCATTTTACAAGAATCAAATGAGTTAATGAGGGGTTAAAAAATATTTATTAATGATTTTAATTGTCCTATAACTGAATGGTCTAGTTATACTGCAAGTAAACATTTTGAAGTAAAATTTGGACAAAAAGTATTGACCAACTTGTAATGTAGATTACCTGACAGGCAAACCTATTAAATGTTATTGATACCAACTCTGACCTTAACATGATTATTTTTCAGCTGTACTCAGTACAACTTCAACAATAATAATTTAAAAACATGACTACCATACAACTGATTATAAATCCATTAATGGTAGTCTAAAAAGTGAACTGGAAAGCAACCCTCCACAGGTACTGACTGTAGATACCACATAATAAATAGGATTCTTCTTTGTCACATTGAGGCAACTGATGTTTTTTATACTCCAAGTAAAAAGAAAAGATATCTTCTATACAAGTGGAACAACAAACTAAAATAATTATACTTAAAGAAAATAGGGGTGTTGCACATCTACAAAAAAGTCTCACACAGAAAAATAAAATCAATAATACAATAAAATCAGAAAAGGGAAATTGCAAGGTACACCTCAGATGTGACAATAATAATAATAATCATAATAATACCCATTGGTTAACTGGGTAAGTCCACTGGAAACACGGTCTCTTTTCAGGGATGACCCATGAGCAACGCCTTGTTAAGTGAGGGCTGAGGAAATCAAACTCTGTAACGATAACAGTAAGAAATAGTACTTAAGTGCTATAGTTAATGCAATTAAAAGCAATGCCTTCTATTCTAGTTGGCAATAATACTTTAACCAATCTTAAAGTCATTGCTGATGCATACAATAAGCCCTTCCTTGGACTGTGTGATAGCCACACAAAGAGTGATGAGCCAGAACTGTTTG
The DNA here is from genome assembly GCF_019279795.1 of Protopterus annectens. Lineage (NCBI taxonomy): Eukaryota > Metazoa > Chordata > Ceratodontiformes > Protopteridae > Protopterus > Protopterus annectens. The sequence goes on along the minus strand of NC_056735.1, from coordinate 1,189,634,835 downwards.
GTGTATATACACAGTTTGTAGTTTACCCAAAAATAGCAACATAAATGTTAATAAGTGCATTTAAAACTAAGGCTTAGGGTTCCACAGGTCTTGATCAGATACAGCAATATTACTTAAATATTGCTGTACTCCCTAGCTTATATAACATATAGAATGGACTCCTGAAAACAACACTTGCACTATTTATATGGAAAGAGTCAGGTCAAATATAACATAAGTGAGGATGTACAACAGATGTGGAAACATCAATTCTGGGAAAGTACTTTGAGAGTTATATAACTTGTCTTTCTCCACATTGACAGGACTGTAGTCTAGGAACAGATATTACACTATTGGTTTTATTGGCTGAAAATCTATGTTAACTAACCTTGCTGTGATATTGTAACCATGGCTACTGATGTAAGTTTGATGGTTGCAGTCATCTATCCAGACATAGCTAAGGCATTTGACTCTTTACCTCATACAGCCATTAACTCAGCATTGACACAAACTAATACAACCTAGTATAGTATTAATTGGTTAAAAGAAAGCATACAGCAAGTCCATATTAAAGGTATATACTCAGAGAAACTTCCAATCAAGACAAGAGCACTTCATGGTCTGTTTTGGAGCCTATGCTATTTAATATCACCTAGCAGATGCATCCAGATCAGTTGCATGCTGAAATGCAAAATACGCTGATGACTGCAAGTGGGATGTGTTGTAGAAACTGCTGTTGACTATGAAACATTGGACTAGTATTCATGTGTTATTTAAAACTGGAAATAATAACAGGTTTACAGTTAGGGTGAATAGGTACAGAGCTACATGGACCAGGGAAAGCTAGCCCATCAATATGACTAACAAATAATGAATTATAAATTGTTACATTTAAAAAAAATTGTAATGTACATGAGTAACAGCTTTCAATCCAATGAGCATACACAGAAGTTAAACATAAAGCCATGTGACAGCTAAGAATATTGCTAAAAATCACATCAATAAGAAATGAAGAGCAAGTTGTTGACTTATATTAGATGTACATATTTGACCAATCCTTGAATATAGCAACATGCTTTCTATTTACACAATCAAAGAATTAAAGATGCTGAATCAGTCTAAAGAAACTTTACAAGACATATACCATCAGTGAGACATCTCAATTGCCAGCACAGATGTATGAATTTGAAGTTCTTCTCTATTCAGTACCTCTATTACAGAAGTAATTTGTTTTCGTATTTAAGTTATTTTGTAATGATCTCTTACTCTTCAACTTGGATATGGACATGTACACAAAGTCTATCATACTCAAAAAAGAATATCAACTTTCTTCTAAAATTAAACTCCAGTAAGCTAAGGAGTTGCTCCACAACCCAAACAATTCCAATAATCTTATTAAGATTTTGAGGAAAAATCTGTTTGGTAACTGTTTTGACAACTTGGTCTTTAACATAAGCTGATAGAAATATGTGTTTTTGATCAGTCTTCAGGCTGTTTAACGTATGAACATGTGTCAAATGGAACAAAAGATGTCTAGACAAGTACCACAATGCATCCATGGAAATTTCCCGGAAAAAGTTATAAAAGTCTAAATTTTGCTTTTTGCAGGTCCATTCACAAATGGTGTCTTCATGACTGTGTTGAACATATGTTTGAAACATTTAGTAGCATTCCATATGACATGCCCGTCACATCCCTGATTGCTTGCATGTTATTGCACATCTCAGTGGTGAGATGTTACTCATGATTCAGATACATAGCACGGTTTTAAAAGCTACTTTTCATTTGCACACTAGACCCTTACACAGTACTCCAATGTTAAAGAATGGCACCTATAGTAGTAGTGGACAATCAAAAGTCAAATCTAAGTATTATTATTTTATTTATTTATTTCAGTTTGATGACCAAGGAAGTCCACTGGACCTAGAAGATCCCATTTTCAGTGGAGGCCTGGTGAGAAAAATTCCAGTGACAGCGACAAACATACAAAACAAAGAAGTCATCAGCTTCATGCACACTATACAATATTAAAAAGTCATTTGCAGAATATAAAATCTTGCAACTATGCAGTCTTAGAGGCATTTACAGAGTGTAAAATTTAAACTAATAAAATAAATTGCTGGGAATTAAATATTAACAAAGTTTGGAGTAAGTTGAAATAGGAGTTGCAGGGGAAAGTCTGTGAGTGCAGAATAGATGCAGGAGTAGGTTAGCACTGTATAATATAATCAGAAAAGTTAGATGTAGATGTTAGAGGGACTTATCTTGGAGAAGAGCATGAGCATTCCCACTTTGAAGATAAGGTGGGAGTAGAGGAGGGATTTGAAGTTGGAGTGGTTTTGAATATTTTGAAGGGAGGGAGGAAGTGAGTTCCATAGTTTAACTATGTTAGTAATGCTAATCTTACTTATACATTCATGATTTAGGACTTACTTATATATCCATTCACGACTTTAAGTACTCTGCAGGAAATCAAATACAATGACAATTCCTGAAGCCTTTCATGAGCTCAGTTTTCTAACCCTGTAATTTGTAATATACTTTGCATCTTTTCAAGTTCTTTCAGCTGGCGTAATCAAAATCTATAAAAATAACATTGCATTTAATGGTTTGTATGAGTGAGATAGAAGGTGGTGTCCTTTTAGTGAGTAGGCATACTATTTTAGAATGAGACATAATATATAATATGCTTAGCACATATGAAGTGGTCCAAATTGTTGCCAACTGTTGTCCCTAGATTTTTATTGCTTGTGTAATTTTTTTTATGATTTTTCCATTTGTATTGAAATCATAGTTTATGCCCTATTTGTCAAGTCTCAGGATGCTATGTTTATTGATATTTATGGAGAGATAATTACTACTGCATCAAATATGAATTTTTATAGACCATCTTGGAGAACTATGACATCTTTTATTGATGTAATTCTGCTACCCATTTTGCAATCATCAGTTTGTTTACTTATCTAGAGCCCTTTTCGCACTTGTATATCTGGATGAGCAGTACTGGATGAAATGTCCCCATTGCAGAGCCCTTTGGGAGGTACACCACTGGTAATCTCCAGTGGGATAGAGTAGTATTTCTTCTCTGACTTTTCATGTTCAGTTGCTCATTCAGTGTTCAATCCTCTACATAAATTGACATTTAATGTTTTTAATTTGTTATTCTCTCATGTAGAGTATTCATGAATATATAAGTAAGATTAGCATTACCAACATACACTGTCAATGTTTCAAGTGCTGATGTTACCTCTTCAAACCATGCCGCAAGATTCAGAAGGCAAGTTGTCTAACAGTCTTACAATATTTCAAATCTAAGAGAAGTGGGACTTTTGCATTATTCTGGATAAGCTTTATTATGATGCCCGACGGGTCCCAAATTGTTTGGTTCTGATCTGATTCCCCCCACCCCACCCCACACTACCTTGTATATGGGAAGTACTGCGTCTTGTTTCTATACATCATGGATATCTCCATATACTAACATTTTGGTTGATGTAACTGATAAGAATGCTGTTAGGTTTTCCTTGAGTCTATAAAGCAAACCACCAGTTATGCTGTCATGACCCGTGGCACTCGTGGTTTTATTTTTCTTGTGGCAGTACTATCATATAAGTAATTATATGAGGGATATCTCCCCTTGTGTCTATAGCACAATGGAACATGGCTTTGCTTATTATGAGGTTTGCACAAAAGTTTTCTGTAAGTAACTTTGCTGCAGATGGATGATAACTTAATTGGCTATTAATAACATATTACACCCACAGTTTTTTCTGTTTCAGTTTTCTGATGAAAGTAAAAACAAATTCTATTATTGTTTTCAGCCTTTGAGATTAGACTGAGTTTGTAGTTTGCTCTGGACGATTTCTAAGCAAATGGATTCATTTAAGCTAGACATGTAGCTATGACTAAGGTAATTTTTAAAACTTGAGTAGTATCTCTTTTTCTGATTTATATCTTATTTAGTTTGTGACTCTGTCAAAGCTTTTTTTTTCATTTTACCTGCATATTTGTCTTTTACTGCTTTGTGTCATGAATGCAGAAGTTAACAGTATAACAGACATTGACAATATCTTAACAGATTTTTTTTATTTTATGAATCGTGCAGGAGTGTGTTCCAATCTGTTTTCATAAACATTTAATTTATTGTAATATAGTTAAAGTCCAGGAAGAACACAACTGATATTTGTATTTTGTTTGATTTTACTCTTAATTTAAATATCATGATATGTGTTAACTACAAAGAGTATAGCCATGGGGGGGGGGGGGGCAGAAACATTATAGGGTTATTATAAGATATTGCCATCCCTAGAAAAAATTATAACATTTGTTCCAGTTTTTGTTAATATTTATGAATATTTATTTGATGTTGTATAATTTGTTGAGTCTGTGTTGGGGTATTTACAATTACCCACAAAAACTGTATTTTCATTGATTTTAGATCTTTCATATTACTGTTATTGATTATTGTATGATCAATTTCAAGTCCTGATTGTTTTCTTGATTTCTAGCTTCAAGGTGTTCTTGCATAAGTTCTGAGACAGTACCATAGGTTCATAGATAGTTAGTAAGCATGTTGTACAGGAGATCATTGAGGAGCATAGCCTAATTTTCCAATTGCCCCACAGTACTGTCTGGTTAAGCGACTTGCTTAGGGTCACACAATAGCCAAATGGAGGCTGCAGGAAAAAGCTCATTAACAGTCTGTAGCCCTCTGTGATAAATGCCAAACTTAAAAACAACAGTTTTGGAGCAGCTAGTTTGTTTTGGGGAGGTGACAGGAAAGTGTAAGAAATGTAGAAAAGCTACACAGACACTGGGAGAGTATACAAAATTCTACACGGACAGTGACCACAAGATGAGAGTGAACATCATACTGTACAATTGTGAGGCAGGCTATGTAAGAATTAATTACCTTAGTTAGACCTATCACCCATCCTACCAGATCTGCAACACTGAAAGCAGTTATACCACGGAATTCAGAAAATGCATTTTGAATCGTTAAACCAAGCTTTTATAAAACTACATTTGCCAACATCCTCCATACAGAGGAATAGTCCTAAATCACATTCCAGAAAGCTACCTTAACCTGTCTTGGGTGTTTTTCTCATCTTGTTTCATTCTGGAATTTGAACAGGAATAAGAAGACACCAAATGGATGGAAATTTCCTGCCCAGTACTTGTACTTCCCAAAGAGAATGCTAAAGGCCTTCAACTGTAAAGCACTATGGCTAATTACACATTTAACTGTGTGGTGGCAAGCACTGAATCCCCTAACTATGACACTGTGTTCTTAGCACCTGATTGAGTACTAGCATTTTTGCCTTCAATTACAGTTGCTGTGTGAGAAGATGGGAGGATTTCATTAAGCAGATGTAAGTGTTGCCATATCTGTTAAGATGTTCATTAATCTTACTATATTCTGTTGCATATTTATGACCATCCTAGTGGGTTCACTTCAAGATGAACAATGACCATGTCATAATTACTTTTAAACCATTTTAATCTTAAATCTTGGCTCAGTGTGGCACAAAGGGATAAAGTCCAAGCTCCGACCGACAGGAACTGAGTTTGATTAGTAGTTTGGGTGATGCAGGACCCAGTCAGTGGAGTGGACCTGACCAGCTTACAGGAGGTTCACTCATCCTGGAATTGAAGGACAATAGACATGCACATGGGTACATCATCATGGTTTATCCCTGGTAGAAACTGGGAACAGGTAGTGTGAGCACTGGTAGAGTTGGATGTGAAAGGGTGCATTGTATATTGTGGTACCTATTGCTTGATAACCATATGGGCAAGTACATATATGAGCAGGAGAGGGGTTAGGCTATAAGGGAAAAACACTCCCTCAGTAGAAGAATGATGTTGCCTCAAGATGTTTTGATCTCCTCACCAACCATGAACAGAGTCAGAGAGTGTCCAGAGGGAGGCATGGTGGTCTGGTAAACTCAGTGGATGAGAAGCACTGGGAGCACATGATGGTCAACTGTGGGAGAGCTAAAATAGTGCAAAAAAACAACTTTTAACCTGGTTAAGCTATCCATAATTTTGCCCAATAATCATGGAATGAATACTGAAGAAAAACACTGTTAAATATGTATAAGCCAGTGAGATATAGCATGTAAAGTTCCATTAATTAATACATAAATACAGATATTTCAAGCGGGTCTATATTATAACATCAAAGTCTGAAATCTTCAAATGTTATAATATCGAACCATTTCCATCGAATGCTGAAAATAGCGAAGCTGCAGAATATCAAATACTTTCCTAGGGAAAGTATTTGGTGGGTTGTTTCTGCAGCTTCGCTATTTCCTCGACTGTGGAAAGAAGGTTACTGACCAGGTTAAGGTAAGTGTGCAAGCGAAGGTGAGTGTGCGATAGGGACCTTAGGGTTAGGGAGCAGGTAAGGTGAGTGTGCGATAGGGACCTTAGGGTTAGGGAGCGGGTAAGGTGTGTGTGCGATAGGGACATTAGGGTTAGGAAGCGGGTAAGGTTTGTGTGCGATAGGGACTTTAGGGTTAGGGAGCGGGTAAGGTGAGTGTGCAGTAGTTACGGACCTTAGGGTTAGGGTTGGGTGAAGGTAAGTGGATAGCTAGTAGTGTATGTATGGTTTAGTGTAGGGTTTTGTGAAGTGTATGTGTGTGGATTATTTATTTTGGTGTGCTTGTGTTGTGTGTATGGGTGCCAGAACAGCAAATTTTTTTCCCTGGGAAAAAATTTGCTATTCTGAGTGTTCGCTGTTATGGTGTTTTGATGGAAATGGTTCGATATTATAACATTCAATGTTTTCAGACTTCCAATATGCCAAAACAGTTATTCTCATAATAAGTGTCCAGGCTGTTCTTAAAAATATATAAATTAGTGCTTGCTTCAATGTAACTTGGCAATCTATTCCATATGTCAGCTATTCTCTCCGAGAAAAAAATAGCACACTTCTCATTCCTACAGAATCTTCTACATAGATTGTCTAATGATTCAGTACTAATTTTTGATAACCTAAAACATCCCAGAGATAGTTGTCTCTAAATGCCCTATATACCTCAATAAGGTCTCCTCTTAAATATCTATATGAGACACTGTACACGTTCAGATAATTTAGTCTTTCATAATAACTTAAATTTTAACATCCATGGATGGCTTTGTTACAGTTCCACTACACTTTTTCCAATTTATTCATGCTTGTTTTCTTATAAGGTTTCCATATTGTTATTTTGTACTCAAGTTAGAGTCTAATGTAACTAATAAACAATGACTTCATAATTTTTGATTTCCTAGATTTATACATCTATTTATACAACCTATAGTTCTATAACTATCATTGACCAATTGGTTGAAATGGTTAGAAAAACTCAAAGCTGGGTCTTCAAATATACCCAGGTCCTTAAATGAATCTACAATTTCAATCTGTGTATGCAGTATTACAATATTTACTTTGCAATTTATGTCTCCCAAATCTCATATGCTTAGTTTTTGATGTATTTATCAGCATATTATTCTCCTGTGCCCAAATGGTCAAGTTTGTCAAGTTTTTTTGCAGGAATGCCCTGTCTGTAGCATGTTATCGGTTTACCTATTTTCAAATCATCTGCATACAGACTGTAGAACACTGTAGAACACTGAAAAAGACAGATCATATGCCAGGATAGTTGTGTTAGACACTTTTAACAAGAGTTACAGCTTACAATAGTAACCTTATCACCAAAAAGCTCAACCTTTTTTCAGAAAGTTTAATTTTATGAATGTTTAATTGTTAACTGGATTTTTACTGTTGCTGTCAACCCCCACAACTTTTCAGAATTTTTGATGTATATAAAGGCTACAGAATTTAAGATTAAATGATGCAGAAGCAGAATCTAGGATAGCAGGAAAATGAATTTAGCAAACACTGCCCAATATGTTTCCAGTTGTTTATCCACAGCACTTTATTAGTTTGCCTACTCTGGGAAGTTATTTTAATTTCTGAACAAGTTTCCTGGGATATTGTTCATCTTTTCCTGATGGGTATGTGCATTTATTTGTGACTTCCTACAAAAGGTTAAGGCTTGTGAAATGCCACAAAAGAAGTCTGCATTTTGTCCTCTGCACCTTCTTGAAAAATAAGGATGTAAATTATATTTCTTTTGACAGACTAGGTACCCAATACTTTTTTAAGTACAGGCCTGTGTTTTTATCTGGCATACTTTTAATACAAGTGGTACAATAAAGATCAAAAGTTGTATATATAAGCATTAATAGGTTATCAGATATTCTTGTTTCAGCCAAACAAACAAGAGGATGAAAGTTATGAAAGATACTTATAAATGTGAAGAATGTTCTACTAAGGTACTTGAATGTAAAGTTGCAATATCACTGTTGAGGTTTTCAAATGGAGGGGTAATGACTTAATCAATAGGAGTAGTTTAATGTTTCATGTGCCCTTATAGTCCCTCCCCATAAATTTTATTTAGGAAAAATCTGTAGGCAATGCACTTAAGACTTCCTGAGCATTTTGGAAGCATTAGGAGTAACCATGAATGAAGCCCAGTAGCTAGGCATTTTATGGACTTATTTTGTAGTAGTTATGCATCAGGTAACTGGATGGACATTAAGTAAACTTTAAATGTTATCACAACAGGAAGAGACTTGGGTTAATCCAAATCGAACGTTCTTTGCCCCAAGGGTATGGACAATGAATTATCCCTGAAAGATTGTGTAAGGAGTAATATGGAGTAATAATATTATTTTTCTTAGAGTCCAATTAGAAAAAATGGGCGATGAAAAGTCCAACTTATCTTGGAAACTAGCTCTCCTACATATAATCACCACAGGCCTGACTAAACTACAAACGTGAATATTAATAACACTAGTTTCTTTACTTAAATATTACATTGCATTACATTGGAAGGATAGATCATCACTCACATGGGAGGGTTTCAAACTACTAGCTACCAAACACCTACTACCGCACAAATATTTAACCTACACTGAGAAATCCCACACTCAGTTTACAGAATTTTGGAAATCCCTTTTTGAGCATATTCTAGCTTGAAGTTGGCATATATAATCAATGATGGAATTTTGGCATATATGTAAATAGTTCTTAATGTTTTGCAGTTATGTTTTATTATTCAGCAATGTATTCTCTGGTCATATTACTTCCTGTCAATTAATATTGCTATGTTTTACTGTATCTGTTTTCACAAAAAAAAGGAAATAAAAAGATTTTATACAATAATATTTTTGAGCTGTTACTTAAAAACCTGAGCTTTGTTCTTTTTTCCTCTTTTTTCATTGTTTTTCTTTGCTTCTTTTAGAGTTTGTCTTAAAGTTTTGAGTACTGCTTTAATTATATAATTTACTGACAGATAATGAGGAATGAAATGTATATAAATGCTGTTTAAACTTAGTGTTTTAAGGCATGAGCTGAGCTACCAAGCAAGGGATTCAGAGATGTGCTTTCTGTAACCATACTAAGGCTACAATGGGTGTGATGCTTTGTAGTGTGATTTAGCCCCAATGGTAATTATCAAGTAACTATCTGGAAGTTCCTGGCCAAAACTGCTATGAATGAAAAAGCCTGCCTATGGAAATGACAGGGTCAGCAGGGAAAGACAGTCTGCTGCACCTGCGTCCAGGAATGACATGAAGTCAAGTAGCAATCAATTAGCAGGTAAGTGCCAAATGCGTGAGCACGTGTACTATCTAGTGACACCATGAGGGCAGCTCCCAGTAAGTGGCTTGCACTAGTATTGATATATATATTATTACTTTAAATGAGGTGGAGATGGTGTATAAGAAAGTAGGAAAAGGGTAAAGCAAACAGAGGAAAATACACAAGGAAACAGGGTGGGTAAGAACGGGAGTGTGGAGGAGGAGAAAGGGTTTATATATCTTCATGGTGAAAAGATGAAAGCATTAATCTTTTGTGTTAATAAATTTGTGGTTTTACTTGGAAGAATAATTTTATGGCTTGCAGTATTTCTATTACATATTTACTGCAATTTGGAGTTTTATTGAGTCATTTCCACAGTCCAGTGTTTGTATCAACAGTTTGTGTTTATTTCAGCGTCTTTTGGTGCTGTATCTTACTTATATATTTTCTGGCATAAGCTCCCTTCATTTTTTTTAAGAAAGAAAGAAGAGGAAGAATGTAAGGGCAAGGCATGAGATGTAAAGAGATGTGGAAGCAGGTACACACAAACAAGCATAAAAATATAAAACACAAACAGAGGAGGTGCTGATTCACATGGCTGGGTGTTGACAGTGGAATTCTTGACATACTGACAAAAGGTGTGACATCAGTGAGGGAAGGACTAGACAACATATAGGGTAGGATAGCACCAAGATGGCAGATAGGGTGGCATAACCCTCCTGTTTCCACACTGCTTGGTCTGGATCCAGGAAGAGTTCAGTCAGCACCCTGACTGCCCTCCCCAGTTGCAGAGGTGTAATTCTTGAAGCCACCAAAGGACTCCTTCTAGCTACCAGTCCACAAACTCCGATACCAACTCCACAAACTCTCACAGCATAAGAAACTATAAACCCCTGGCAGTGCCATCAAGGGAAATAATAACACTCCCCTCTGGTGCATAACTACCAGATGCCATGGGTGATGCAAACAGGCTATGCTCACCACACCCAATGGGGTGGCAGACCTGGAGCCAGCTGGGGGGCAGGAGAAGGCCAGGCCTTATGGGGGGTAGAGACTTGTGTCACACCACTGGCAGAATTGTGGCATATGCTTCAGAAAATAGAAGCATAAAAGGACAGATATAAAACAACAAACATCAAATCAAATATAAAAAAGAAGGATAGCAACAAAGATGGGTAGAGGGAGAGAAATGAAAACATTACTGTTATTTATATGACATATGACTTATCGGATTGCTATGCAGATGTGTACTATATAAGTAGTAGAAATGTTAACAGAACACTTCAAATAGCCTACATGCATTACCTCAAGACCCTATGGCAGGATGTTCAGGCAGGTATGCAGTTTCACAGTTCCCACTGCCGTGATTGTATGAGAAGGTGTAGATGATGCCATGGTGGCATGAGACTGTTGTGTGGCAGACATCCTTGCCAGAGTGTCACCTACTGAACCTGCAGTCCCCCTGCAAGCACTGCACATGGAAGGTGCATGCAGCAGTAGCCCATATAACAGAATGGTAGCAAAACAAACAGGTGTATCTCAGGGAAAAGCATGACCAACACTGACATGTTCAAGTGAGGTGTGGACAATATGGTGCCAATGTGCACACAGCCACCACCTGATATGGGCACCCAACACAATATTCCCACTGCTAAACATATCTCCCCTAAACCACACTCCACAGTAGCAGACCCCTGGGACACCCACTCAAGCATGTGTCCCCCATTATGCAACCAGTAGTCACAAAAATTTGTAAACCTTCAGTTGACAGTCTTCACAGGTCATGCATATAATACCACTGTCATGTGAGTGATGCACTTCAATAGGAACACATGCCTGTGAATCCTATGACTATATTATGTGGCCTTCCTGTGAGTGTGAAAAGCAAAATATGTATACAGAAGTTTTGTTTCCCTGTCCTGACAAATGGTACATCATGATGCACTGATACCTAGAAAAAAGTATTGTACCTGTCAATCTAATTATAGTTAGTAAAGCCAAACATTATATAAATTGATCTCGTAAATGTAAAAGTGGTAATACATAAGATGCAGCACTGTAAAAACCAATAGAACTTCTACACATAAACACTCCTGCAGTGTGTACATATAACTGGCGGCACTGGCCTCAAACATATGTCCTATGCAGCCCGACTGAAAAAACGTCGGTTGTACTCAGTGGCATATCACTTACTCAGAGATGATCTTTGCCTGACTAACAAAGCCATGTCCAACTCAGAATTGATGGACATGCTCCACCTAAAGAAATCCAAGTCACTGCGAGCCACGTGCTCTAGTGAGCTAAACCTTGCCACAACAATAAATAGAACATGCTGGAGGGATAGATTCTTGTCACAGAGACTCCCCATGCTTTGGAACAAAATTCCTAACTACATTAGGCAGAGCCCCTCACTAACACTCTTCAAGAGAAGCCTTGACAAGTGGATGGGTAACAGAAAATACACCCCTGGGATCACTTCATTGGCTCTGCTTGACAGAGGCTCAGTTAATTAATCAATGGGGCAGCGAAAGCCGACACACTCTGGCTAGGTTTATAAATGCCCTCAGGCAGGTAGCCTAGTACCTACCTATGAACCTATAATATTATAGAAAACTACATATATTATCAGTAACGCGTTCTCACCCATTTGTTTGCAGTGTTAGTCTATTCATTAGAACAAGAGGGAGTTCTCTGTGATCTTCTCCTTAGCTAAAAAAATAAAGGGAAAATAACACAGAACATCTTCATTACATTTCATTACAATCACAATCATCAGTACTTACAAAACAAATAACACAACACTTGAAATTTTAGAACCATTTCAACCACATCTCAAGGACCCTTGCTGTGATGTCTTCTTCCTGCCAGCTAAGAAGATCAGGATTATTCTACCACTGTTTGCTGTAGTGGTGCTGGCACAGTTCACCAGAGTGGTGTATGTCAGTAGCATCAGACACCCCCCTAGAAAAACTGTACTAGGCATCCACTTTATACAGGAGATCCTCAAAAGAATTCTGATTCAGGTACTGTGGGTAGTCCCTATGCAGGAGGAATAGAAAGAGCTTGCTTTTCTTGCTATGCCATGGCCAATCACCAAGCTACATTCCCAAGAACAATAGTAGCCCTCTAGTGGTCATGGACATTGATCTTGTCAGTACATGATGCACAACATTAAGCAGCTAATTAAAGTGGCCAGTAATGTTGTCACCACTGCTTAGTGCAGAAATAGATGGTGTAGCATGATGGTTTTAGGGTGTGAACACTGACATGAAAAATGTTTCCAAGTTTTTTGGAGCCTAAATGTGATATCAGGTTTGCTGTTTAGAATCTGTATAGGCTACAGAAGTGAAATATATTTCTCCATATCCTCACAGGAATCATCAACCAATCAATGCATGCTCATTGCATTTTGCAGGTGCTTATGTGAGTGCACATTGGTAATCAAGCCTCTTTGCATGGTATTGGTTATAGTTACAATAAGAAAAGCATGCAGTTCAGGAACAGTCATTAGCATTGTGCCTCATTAGCCTTAGTGCCATGCTAGAAACCGCAATTGCATAATTTAAGCACTAGTATCCCTCATGGGTTTCATCTTGCAACAGAAGATTACATCACAGCAACATCCTGATCAGTGTGTAAAAAGCAGCTGTTTCTGAAAGGTAAGGGTATGTGAAATGTTACTGTAATTGTGGTGCCAGGGGTAATGCCAGGCTAAAGGAAACTGAGTTAAATTGAAATGTTTTGTTTTCTCTCTGGTTCATCTGTAATCAATATGTTTGTTATCATGCTTTGGAATGTGTGACATTTAGCATTTTTGAATATAAAAAAAGGAATGTCTGAAATGTGTTGAGTCTCCAGACTTGCTGACCTCTCTAGTGAATGCATCCAAAAAAATAGATAAATAAATAAATAAAATAAAGATGAAAGAAAGTATGTGAATAGTCTTTTGAGATGTAATTGCTGATGGATTTGCTTAATTATTTTGCATATCACTAAGCCACAACAAGGTGGAGTCAAGGGGAAGAAGCAGACATGGGTATGTATTGCCAAATTATTTTGGTGCAGGACTGAAGTGATTGAACTTTTAGAAAAGCTGGTTTAACTATTTGTTTTTCTCCAAGCCAGCAATAAGAAGATGATGCCGTGTGATTAGCAATGGGGACTGGCAAAAAGCATTGCTTATAACTGTGTAGTATGCCGTGCTATGTAGAGAAGTTGCTGTCTTGTTTATGTGGACCCCTCTGTGAGTATTATTTATTAACTGATGTACTTTATCAAAGTAAGGGATGGTATTTTTGTTACAAAACAGCACTAGATGTTAAATTAGTACCACTCCCCCAATTCTCCTGTAGTAGTAACTTTACTACAAAAAGGTAGCCCATAGTTTCAGTGCACTCAAAATGGAAATGTTATCATTAAGCCTAGGCTTATCACTTGCATTTAGGCATAATTTCACATCTAGTGCTAACTGTTTTGCAAGTACAATATATGGTGTTTTACTTTTTAGGTGTCCCTTCTATAGTGGTTAGTGAATGGATTCATCTATTAGAGAGTTATGTATATATGCACATTTTCATTTTCTACATATTTTGTACCTTTAGTAGTCTTTGCCATAGCTATTTAATATTTGTCATAGAATATACATTTCTTATTCATTTACCCCTTTTATTGTACATGTTTTTAAATGTTGTTATATGTTTTCAACCATTATTTTTATTCTATTTTGAATGGATCATTAATTAAGAGAGGTTTTCCTGCCTTTTGTTCTTGAAAAAGCTGTGTTTGGATTAGAGCAATAGTTCTGATGAAGTCCCACATAGTAAAGGGATGAAAGCACTTAACGTTTCGATTATTCATTTTGAATAAAATGTTATATTATTCTTCTCTACATGGTTGGTGATGTTCCTAGGCTGGCTTTCTGGACAAGTTTTTTCTTGGTTATGAAGAAAATGTGCCAGTGGGACATTGGGTGATCCACTGGGTGGTGCTTTACTTACACATAAATCATGCTGAATTTAAATATTGTGAGGTATAGACCTCACAGCGTTAAAATGTTGGCATGATGGTGCACCTTTAAGAAGTGTTTTTTTATATACATGAAATAAAATAAAATCATCTGTATTGCAAGCAGAGTATTGATTGGTGCTAAGCAGGTTACATGCAACCAGAGTGATCTTAGAGTCTACAAGATATCTAACAGTCGCAGACCCTTGAGACAAGTTCAGTAAACAACTTTACTTCCATGAATACAGGTGCCAATGCGACAATGAAGCAGAAGGAAGATTTTTTAAGGCTAACCAAGTCTGTGGTTCTGAAGCTACCCAAGAAAGTGGAGCAGAGATCCAGGTCAGGCTCAAGAGGGAGGTCGGGACAATGCTCACAGTCGCTGAAATAGAAGAACAACAGTCCTCATGGCTTCAAGAAAATGATGCAACCAAAATAGGTACTGTAATAGGGAATATTTTGAATTTATCAAAATATTCACTAACCGTAGAGGTTATAAACATTCTGGAAAAAGGTCTGCAATTTATATCGAATGGGACTAATAGGGTCTCAGATGCACTTATTAATTTAAAGTTGCTTATAAGTAATTTGAATTTAAAATTATTGTTTAAAGATTCTGGTTCAAGTTGTGTCAATAAATGTAAGAGATCAAGCACATTTATCCCTTATAGCTTGCCTGTTGTTTCTGCTTTTCATGATTTGTGTGAAGCAGAAATTAGACAGTTATATGTTAAAACCCAACCACAAAAGTTTTTTAACTTGTCTAGAAGTGAATGTGAAGCCCTTAAATTGTTAGAACGTGAACATGGACTCATTATTAAGCAAGCTGACAAGGGAGGGGCAATTGTCTTATTTAACAAAGATGATTATATGAGTTGCATGTGTGAATTCCTAAATAATGTTGCAACATTTTTAAGAATTGATTTTGGTCGTGTAAGAAAATGCATCTCTGCTATAAATATAGCATTATATGAGATGCAGCTACAAAATGATATAACAATTGATTTATATAATGTTTTTACTGTGTCAAGTCCCATTATACCATTTATCTATGGACTACCAAAGATCCACAGATCCTTAACCAACCCTCCCATGAGACCGATAGTCTCAGGGAGGGGTTGGATAACTGAGTCAATATCAATTTATGTGCAAGACAAGTTGAGTAAATATTTGCCCACTTGTAGAAGTTATATTAAGGATTCAGCAGATTTTTTGAGAAAATTAGCTGTCTGGTTTAATGATTATGAGTACTTCTTTCCTATCTGTATGTTTAGACATTAAGTCTTTATTCACCGTAATACCTAACCATTATGGGATGGAAGCGATATGAGAGTTTTCAAATCTAGAAACTAATTTATTACATAATGAAATAGAGACTATTTGTTCTATTATAGATATTATTTTAACTAATAATATATTTCTATTTGATGGGGTACCATACTTACAGACATCAGGGGTGGCCATGGGTACTCCCATGGTCAATACCTATGCTAATTTAGTACTCAATCAATGGGAAAAGAAATATGTTTATAGTAATGATGGTTTCATCAACTCAAATGTGCTTTTTTATAAAAGATTTGTTGATGACTGCTTTTTGTTGTGGAATGGTGCTGACACAGGTTTGAAGGATTTTGTAACTAGTTTAAATAACACTACCAATTTTTTAAGTTTTGAAATTACATATTCAGCTCAGTTGATTCATTATTTAGACATTACCTCAGAGATAAAGGATGATTCTATAAAAACTTAAAAACTAGGGCATATAAAAAATCAGTACATGCAAATAGATAGAATACACATAGGACTAGCATGCATGCTTTGCACAAATGTAAGGGCATAGTAAAAATCCAATTCTCTGGAAAAGTAGGTTAAATACGGATGAAGACTCTAATAGACAACAAATGAATGAGCTGGCCTCTGAATTTGTAAGTAGGGGCTACCCACTGGAGATGGTACATCAAGTGATGGAAGGAGTTCTAACGGAGAGAGATGGGAACACAGCTCCCTATTTTAATTATCTTGCATATGAAAATGGGATAAGTAACACTTCTAGACATAATGACATTGATAATAAGTTAAGATATATCTTGACCTATAATAATAGAACACAGGATATAGAAAATATTATTAGAAAATATTGGAACGTACTTTTAACTATGCCTGAATTAAGAAACATGTTATATGACCACCCAAAACTCACTTATAGGAATGAAAAAAAAATGTAAATCTGGACTCTGTTACAATGAATTAAAAAAGGTGAGCAGTAGGCAAGCTAGTACAAGGAGAGGTGCATTTCCTTGTCTTGGATGTAGTTGCTGTAAAGACATTGACACGGATCCTACATTCATGCACCCTATTACTCAGAAATGTTATAATTTTGCTACTTATGCTAATTGTACTACAACACATGTAGTTTACCTGGCTACTTGCACATCGTGCTCAGTATTTTATGTAGGAAAATGTTCCAGGATGTTAAAGGAGCGTATTATAGAACATAAGCCTGCTGTTAATAGGAATATAGAGACAAACGCTCTGGCCAAACATGTGCATGAAAAAGGGACTAAACATCTTTTTAGATTCAGGGTAATTAAAAGTCTGCATAAGAATATAAGAGGGGGTAATATGAATAATAATTTAGAAAATGTTGAACTTATATGGATTTTAGAGTTGAATGCAAACAGTATACCAGGCTTGAATGGGGCAGTTAGCCTAAAGACTATTTTACAGAAGAAACAGATGATGTTCCATTAGTTGATTCTTAATTGGTTGTTTAATTATTTAATTATTTTAGTATTTTGATTGGTGGGTTGTGTTATGCTTTTAATATATAAAACTGATTTTGTAGTTATTTGTTCATACACTGAAGAAGGAGAAACCCGAAAGCTTTGTTCTATTAAATTATTTAAACGTATCTGTTATTCACTTTTCTTATTTTACTGCATGAAGTAATATGGCACTCGTGTTTTAGTTAAAAAAAGTCTTCTTTTTAAATTGTAGCAAACTGCTTGCTACAAATGCAGCAAACAGTTTTTACAGTTTATACCTGCCTACTCAGAAGTGCTACAGTGCTCAGGCTTCAGTTAAAACAAACAAGATTTTTTTTTTACTTTTAAACTGTAGCAAATTGCTTGCTACAATGTAGCATTAGACCACACACACATGGAGCACTACATTTTTCAGGTTTGACAAGAAATGCAATACCGGCTTTTAAGAGACAACATTGCATTAACGAAAGATCACACCCCCAACACTTGGCACCCGGGTCAGTTGCCTCTCTCACACCACCCTAGTTATGCTACTGTGGATAGTGTGAGTAGGCCAATATGAGTAGATCCATGGATGACACCATGGAGCATTTTGGCCTAGAGCACCAGTTTACTTCAGACCAGCCCTGATCATCAGATAAAATAATTTATTATCTCTCTGTGGATAGAGTCGTTACATCATGTGGAATGCTGTCTGCAGTTCTGGAAGGTTCTGCTTAGAATGGGAGAAAGTAAAATATTTGATAGCACATTTTGCCATGGCAAGCATAACTGTGTAGGTGTTTTTTTTTCTGTGAAATAATGCACCTTAAGCTTACTCCTGTACTAAATGTGACAGACCCAAAGTTACTAGACTTTGGGGTGAAAATATTAAATTCAAAGTTATATCTGATTGAACAAAATGCTAGTTTCTCTCTAATAGTTCCCATGCTAGAAACGTTATCATCGTAAGCATGTATGGAGCAGAATAGTTCAGAGGAAGCAACACACACTTGTATGGCCTGCACCACAAGCTATGGAAAGAGTGGCTAGAAAAACTTAATTTGTGAATTAACAAAGAACGAAGCCAGAAGGTAACATTATCAAAACTTCTCAGCACTTCAAGGGAAGCCACAGAATCCAAGTGGGTGGATTGAAACAATTCTAATTTCATGAACTTTAATCATACTTTAACTTTGGAATGGGTTCCATTCCCATCATGGTATTAGAAACCCAAGATACCTGAAGAAATTAAAGTGGTAGAATCCCGAAGAATCTGACATATTCCAAATGGGCAGAATCTTTCAGAATATATGGTTGTAAATATCAGTACACAATCTGAATATATATGGTAGACAGCTGCTATGAGACAAGAGGAATTATTATGTCACAGAAAGGATGGTTAATGACTGGAACAACTTTTTAGTAGAATACATGAGTTCAAAACTAAAAACGAATTCAAAAATTTATTCAAGAGATATGAAACAATGCCTATGAGAAGTGACAAAAAAGAATAGCCTTTGTTTAATGAGATCTCTGCTTTATCTAACAAGTAGGCCACTGTCACTGCAGATGACCTATTTAGTCCTTATCCATGTTTTTAATGGTGACATCAGGTATCTGGGACTGTTTTGTATGTAAAATCATATAATACTAGAGTCTGTTTCAATCATAGTCCTGTAGAATGACCATCCCTTCTTGTACAGTAGTCATAGTTATGGTTGGAGAGAAAGGTGCACTACATTATTTAGATGATTAAATAATAATCTGATTACATTAAGAAAGGAAATGTGTTTTTATTGAAGAGGAGTTATTTTTTAGCCTGGTGGGGCAAATTTGGATATCCTAAAGCAACTAGACTTAAATCAACTTTGTTTTTTTGA
Source organism: Protopterus annectens (assembly GCF_019279795.1). Classification (NCBI taxonomy): domain Eukaryota; kingdom Metazoa; phylum Chordata; order Ceratodontiformes; family Protopteridae; genus Protopterus; species Protopterus annectens. Next base: position 1,189,615,591 of record NC_056735.1, on the reverse strand, counting down.
CAAAATATCAGTAGTATGTTTAAAATGTTCCATCAATCATACAGACCACCTGTGTCTTATAAGAATTTCTAGCTTTATGCATAGGCAACCTAGGCAGTTGCTTAAAGTATCCTTCAGTTGGTGACACTTTTTGCTCTTTATTTATTACAAATACCCAGCCATACATCTCAACTGCCCAGTATTTGCTGGAAAATCATAATGCTATGATTCTGTCTTACAGTGATATTCTTAAACTAAGAAAGTGCCACAAAATTTGGAGTGGCCCTTTTGAATAACAATTTTGTGATTATTTTCCCTTGGGTTACTAGTCATATATTATCAGCATGCCCTGCCACTTTGTGCCATCACAGACATTATTTGTGCTGATTTTACTACAACCACAGTAGCATGACTGTGACCAGCCATGCAATGAGCCACGAGAGGGGCAAAATTCAACATTTTGGGATTCCCTGGCTTGAAAACAAGATGAAATTTTTGTAACTGCATCATGACCTTTATGCCTTTTCTATAGGGGCATTGTCTGATAATCTTGCCTTGGACCACATCAAGTCTAGAACCTACCATACTCAGAGGTGCACATAGGTCACTGTTGCTTGTGTGGGGGCTGGGGATACTGTGGTCATTATTTCTTTCACTTTTCCTCACTAAGCTTAGAGGTGGGCACCGAAGGTCAGTATAGCTTGTTTTGGGGCTGAGGACAGAGTTGTCATTATTTCTTTTACTTTCTTTGCAAACCTTAGAGGTATTCTTAGAATATCACTATGACTTTCTTAGGGACAGTGTATTGTATAAGAACAACACATTGGAATACATTACTGTGACCATTATTTTTTTTTTCACTTTCCTCACAATCAAAGATCAGATGCTTATACAGGTGGCTAATTTTTGGGAGGTGGTGATAAGAAGACGTAATGTTAATATATGGCTGACAGCAACAGGTTGAAATATGTTATTGTGTCCTATTTATTCATTCCGTTTCATCCTAGTCTGACATCAGAGTGGTTCACAGAAGGTGACTGTCTTTTGGGTAGGTGTGAGGAGGCGTACTTTATATATGTTTGAAAGCAGCCATTTGAAATATTCAACTGTGGCCATCTGTACCTTGCGATTCATCCCAAATTGGAATACACAGAACATGACTGTCTTTTTGTGGAGGTGATGGGGGGGGGGGGCAGTCACTGTTCCTAGGTATGTTCTCAGGTTTGATTTATGTATCCTCACAAACATTTGATTTCTCGGTTTATTTTTGACTGAGTTTTTATCAGATACAATATAATTATTCCTTGAAAGAAAAAGGCTGAATTTATTTCCTTACTTATGTTTTTTTTCTTTTTATTGTTCAGGCCTTTGTTTGATCACAAGGTTAGAAAAACATTAAAAGGTCTAAAATACACCAACAACATCTATAAACTCATTATATTTGGAGACATAGTGGCTGCCCTACCCTCAGCTTAATATGATTATTTATTTCACAGTTATTACAGTCCACATTTGCTCAGCTAAGCTGTGCTGAAAGGATGCAAGAAAAAGCAAAGTTTTAGAGTAAGACTGAATTTCTTTCCTTAGTTGTGATTTTGCTCAGGTCATCATTGGATGAAAAGGCTGCTTCAAAAAATTAAAATGCACCTCAGAGCATCTACAAAGTACAATTTTGTACCTACCATAAATGTAGATGTTCGAGTGTTCACACTGCTGCAGTCATCACACTTGGGTTATCCTGTCATCAGGCGGTCCCGCAGTCGGCCCGAGTTCCAAAGTCTTGGTCCGGCGTCGGTTGCTGTCACTTCTTCCCTGACATCAGTGCACCAGGGGTATATAAGAGGCATCCAACACCATTTTCTTCAGTTTTTCTTGCCCCAGATGTCAGGTGCCCCCTAGTAGGTGGGCAATACATATTGCCAATGAAACATGTACAGAAAATACAAATAATACCTTCAATTATAAGCAAATATACCACAAAGGTTATATCAGATAGTAAGGTATAGAGAAGTTCAGCTAGTTCAGAGGGGATGGAGGAAGGGTAATCTGGACTGCAGCAGTGTGAACACTCGAACATCTACATTTATGGTAGGTACAAAACTGTACTATGTTCATTGTGTTACACTGCTGCAGTCATCACACTTGGGTTGAATCCCAAAGCTAAGGATGGTTGGTGGAGTTAAACAGGGTTTGGAGAAGCTAGTAGGCCCTGCAGAACTGCAGTGGCTAAACCAGCTCTAGTCTTAGAGTATAGAGGTAAGTGATAGTGCTTGGTGAAGGTGTGCGTTGAACTCCAAGTTGTAGCTTCGAAAATATCCTTGGTTGGTACCCCCCTGAGAAAGGCTGTTGATGTAGCTGTAGCCCTGGTGGAGTGGGACCTAATGCTAGCAGGTACCGGTTTCCCATGATGTGTTTAACAGAAAGGTATGCAATGCCCTATCCATTTTGAAATGGTCTGTTTTGAGATAGCTTTTCCTTGTGATCCTGTAGCATAGGATACAAAGAGCTGGTCAGATTTTCTGAAAGCCTTAGTTTTATCCAAGTAGTAACGTAATTGCCTGTGAATGTCCAAAGAGTGCAGGAGCCTTTCTCCTTTGTTCTGGGGGTTTGGGAAAAAGGTGGGCAAATGAATGGTTTGGTTTAGGGCCACACTGGATACCACCTTTGGCATAAAGGAAGGGTTAGTCCATAGAGCGACTCTGTCTTGATGAAAAATGAGGAAAGGCTCCACTGCCATTAGGGCCTGTAGCTCTGAGACTCTTCTAGCTAAAGTTATTGCTAGTAGCAGGGCAGTTTTCCATGATAGAAACTTTAAAACTCAGCTGAAATAGCTGGTTCAAAGGGCAGTAGTGTAAGCTTTTCCAGAACAAAGTTGAGATCCCAAGTTGGTGTTGGTGCTCTCCTGGGTGGTCTTATGTTCTTAGCCCCTCTGAGATACTGCCTTAGGAGTGGATGTGAAAATAAAGGAGGATCCATGTTGTAGTGAGCTGAAATCGCTGAGGCATGGATCTTAATAGATGAAAAAGAAAGTCCTTTGTGCAACATCTTAGTTAAGCATTGTAGAATCTGAGGAATGTTTGGAACAAGGGGATTTTGGCCTTTAGCCTGGTTCCATGCATAAAATCTTTTCCATTTGTCTGAATAGGCTTTCCTGGTGCTGGGCCTCCTGGCCTCCCGAATGACATCCATAACAGCTTTAGATAGAGGTGTTGGCTGGTTGTTTAGGTAATTTGCCATGCAGCCAGATTTAAAGTCTTGAGCTGACTGTGTAGAATCTGATTGTTTTGCTGAGTGAGCAGGTAAGGAATTTGAGGTAAAATCCATGGTGGGCCGTGGGCCATGTTCCTTAGTATTGGATACCAGTGTTGGCATGGCCAGTCTGGAGCAATGAGTATCATTTGTAGCCTCTCTAATCTGACTTTCAGCAGCACCTTTGCAAGAAGAGGCAGTGGAGGAAAGGCATACACTATTAATGCTTTCCAACTGAATGAGAGGGCGTCCACCTTCCAAGCTAGTGGGTGGAATATCCTTGTGCAAAATTTTCGAAGTTGGTAGTTTTGGGGGTTGGAAAACAGATCTATATCTGGGCATCCCCATTTTTGAGTTATCATTGCAAATACTTGTGGATCTAGTTTCCACTCGTGGGGATCCATGATATTTCTGCTTAGGTCGTCTGCCAATGTGTTTTTCTTTCCTGGCAGGAATTGTGCTTGTAGTTGAACTTGGTAAGTCAGTGTTGTGTTCCACAAGATCATTGCTTGCCTACATAGGGGGTAGGAGTGTGTGCCCCCTTGCTTGTTTATGTACCACATAATTGTGGTATTGTCAGTCTTTATTAGGAGTTGTCCTGGATGTAAGAGGTCCTTGAAAGCTGTTAGGGCATTCTGTACAGCTAGCATTTCTTTTTGATTGATATGTAGATGTCTTTGATCTGTGTTCCATTTGCCCTGAATGCACTGTCCTGCCATGTGTGCTCCCCAGGCATAGTCCGATGCATCTGTTGTTATAGTTTGCCTGGCTGTGAGCAAGGTAAAAAGCTGACCCTTGTTGAGTTGACATGCCTGTGCCCACCATAGGAACTCCTGTTGAAGGCAGGGAATGAGTGGTATCATTGTTTCCAAGCTGTGGCTGTGCTGTGTCCATACGCTCTTCAGGTACCATTGTAATTTCCTCATATGCAGTTTTGCAAATGGTATTAGGAGTATGCAAGATGCCATGAATCCCAAGGCCTGCAGAATTTTTCTTGCAGGGAGTTTTGTCTTTGTTGTCATCATTTTGAAATATTGAGTCAGCTGTTGTTGCTTGTCTGGCATGAGATAAGCCATCTGGGCCGTTGTATTCAAGCTGGCACCCAGGAATTTTATGTTCTGTGAGGGCACTAGTTTTGATTTCTTTTTGTTTACTGTGTACCCTAGGCAACTTAAAAGGTTTTTGACAAACGCCAGATGCTTTAAAAGAATGTCCTTGCTTTCCGCCTGAATAAGGCAGTCATCCAGGTATGGGTATATTTGAATTCCTCTTTGTCTACAGTATGCAATTACTGGTGCCAGGCATTTTGTGAAGACCCTGGCTGCAGTAGATAAGTCAAAGGGCAGTGCAGAGAATTGATAATGAGTTAAACCTGCAATGAAACGGAGGTATCTTCTGCAATTTTGTCTGATAGGGACATGCAGGTATGCCTCCTTGACATCAAATGTTACTAGCCAAGCCTTCTTGCCCAGCATGGGAAGAAGCTGCTGTAGTGTTAGCATCTTGAATTTGGGTACTTGAAGATAGGTGTTTAGAATTGAAAAGTCCAGAATGGGTCTCCAGGCTTTGTCCTTTCTGAAGACTAGAAAGAGTCTTGAGTAAAATCCTTGTCCTTGCTCCTGTGTAGGTACCTATTGCATGGCTCTCATGTCCATGAGAGCTGTAATTTGTTTTTGTGTCTCCGTCCATTGATTTGGTGGCAGGTTTGGCATTCCTTTTATCCTTGGCAAGGTGTGGAATCTGTATCCTTGTGAAACAATGTTTAGGACCCATTTGTCTTTTGTAATGATGTGCCAGTTGTCTGCAAAAAGTGATAATTTTCCTCCCAAGGGAGCTGCCAAGAGAGATTTGCTTGGCAGTCTGAGGGTTAAGTCATTGTGTTTGTCTTCTGTTAGCTTGTGGCTTGTCTTCTCCTCCTTTCTGGGTAGCGACACCCCATTGGCGAGGTTTGTAAGGGCCTTGTGACTGACCTCTGCCCCTTCAGCATCTGTATTTGCCCCTCTGTGGTCTGTCAGATGCTGGAAAGGACCAGATTTTTGTTGGCCAATTTCTGCTGAACCGAGAGGGTTGAACCTGTAAAAAATCCTTGACCATCTGCATAGATTTTGCCTTATCCTCCATTTTCTTTAAAACTTCTTCTGCCTTTACACCAAATAAAACATCCTGCTGTAAAGGTGCATCCAATAACTTTGCTTTAACATGATCAGGCAGGGTTTGTTCTTTTAACCAAGCATGCCTACGTATGACAGACCCAGTCACTGCTGCTCTACAGGAAGCTTCCAATGAATCAAATCCACATTGTAAAGTATGTTTGCCCACCTGTTCAGCTGCATGTAACAGATCCTGCATTTCCTTGAAATCAGGCTGCTCTGAATGTGTCCTCACTTTTTGTTTTAATTGAGAAATTAGGAATTGCTGATATTTTAGCATGTGAAACTGGCAAAATCAGGCTCTCATAGCTAGAGTAGCTGAGGTGTATACCTTCTTTCCCTATCTATGTAGTGCTCTGGAATCCCTTTCAGAGGGTACAGGATTTTTAGCAATGGAGGCCTTAACCCCTTTGGGACCCTGGGAAATTGTTTCTGGGTCAGCAACAGGGCTTTTATATAGTAATTTGTGTGAGTCAGGGACTCTGTAGTCTCTGTCTGGTTTGGCTGGAGCAGGAGGAAGAGAGTCTGGGTTAAGGCTAGATTCTAGGTAAACATCATCCACAATGTCTAACACAGGAGGGATAGCAAGTGGTCTGTGCTGGGGAAGTAAAAGGAACTCTCGGAGCCTTTTCTTAGAATCAGAATAATCCTGGCCTTCCCAGTGGAAATGTTCCCTCATGGTATGTAAAGTTTCCCCAAAGGAGTAGTCTTCTGGAGGAGATGCTGAGGGAATAGACTCTTCAGCATCAGAATCTTCATAAGGGGGAAAAGAGTATTCCTGTTCCTCAGAAGAATCTGAGGAATTTGAAACCTGGTCAGAGGAAGCATAATCCCCCTCTTGTCTTGGCCTTTTTTCAGGAGGGGGATGGGAACCCCTGATTAGAGTAATTAAATCTTCAGCCATCTTAAACATTTGTTTCTTAGGCATGGGGCCTTGTACTGGAGACTGATGTACAGTCTTCTTATTTTTTAATGGAGTTTTAAGCTTAGCATTAGATTTAATGGTGAGTGTAGTCGGTCTGAAGACACCTTCTGCAACCGAAGGCGTTTCTACTGTACCAGAATCTCCTTCTGCTATGGAGTCGGAAGGGCCTAAAGAAGAAGGCTGCGCCAGCTTAGTACTCTCCGCTTGTGAATCAGAAGCCATCTGGGGTTCTAATTCAGCGGTCATCAGGGGCTACATAGGCGCCTCACTGAAAACCGGAGAACTGGCAACAGGTCCAGTAGAGGCCTCCAAGTCTGGTTTGGGTCTAGGCTGCCTATCCTTATCCTTGCATTTTTTTATGCATGTCGGTCATCAGTTGCTCCGACAGCATGGTATAATTAAATTTCCTACCAAAGTAATGTCAGGCGAAATCGAACCAATGTTTGATAATTCGTTTATTAAACCTAGCACAAAACCGACAACCTGTGACATTGCGGTCTGGGCTTAGGCAAGGAATACAGTAAGAATGAAATTCCTTATGAGGTATTTGCTTCCCACAAGAAATGCAATTGTTAACTTTTTTGGACATCGGACTGAGGCAAGAAAAGGTTCCCCAATGGGGTACTTAGCTTTATTGAAGACTTCAGTCTGAAATTCGAATTGAAAATCTCAGGAGTCAGCCGACTGGCACTTATGAACTGCTTCTGCTTCAGGCACCGCGCGGCAAGAAAGACTGAAGAAAATGGCGTCAGATGCCTCTTATATACCCCTGGCACACTGACTTCAGGGAAGAAGCGACAGCAACCGACGCCGGACCAAGACTTTGGAACTTGGGCCGACTGCGGGACCACCTGACGGCAGGATAACCCAAGTGTGATGACTGCAGCAGTGTAACACGATGAACATCTCCATGTTTTCTGACCACTATGGCCCCAGACCCCCAGCTTAATTATTTATTTCCTCCACAGTTATTATAGTGTCATCTTGCCCAGTTAGAATCTGTTGAAAGGAGGCAGGAAAAAGCTGAAGAATAATATAAAATGTGATGACAAGATAGGAAAATGCTAATTTTGAGGGTGAGAAGTCCAGGAAGAGAGGTTAAACAGGGGCACCAAGGGATGTGTGCAGGGTGAAGCAGTGGTAAATGGGAGGGGGCACCATGGAGACCTTTGTCTGTGATGCCATTTCACTCAAGGCTAGCCCTACTTATAAGCAATGCATTCAGTTTTTGCAATAAATTATAATTTGGATAACTATGCTGTGTTTTATTTGCACTGAGACACTTAATCTGTACATGTTACTTAGCAGTTTTACTGTTCAGAATCAAGGAATATATTTTAAATATTTCTCCAGTTTTCACCAGCAACAGTGCTGTTATGAAAATCGACTTAAATGGTGTTCAGCCACTTTCTTCCAAGCTCTGTAAGGTCTCCAGTTTGGATATTACGTTTCCTTCTTAGGTAATTCCTAATCTAAGGGATGCCATTCAGGGACAGATATGACTACTCATTCAGAAATAAAATCTGCTTATTAAGGTATTTAGTTTTTGTCCAGTCCTTGTTAACATTTGATATTTCTTTCCACAGTTAGGTGTTTAATTTATGGGCGCACTGCAAAAGATCGCACAATAGAAGTAATAAAGCATTGTGTATTCTTAGACCCTTAAGCTGTGCAAGATTTTTAATATAACTAATCAGGTCAGTATGACTAGCAGTGCCCCTTGTTGGAAAAATGTAGAGATGATGTATTGAACATGTGTGTGATGTCAAAAAACATAATCACTGATGCTAGCATTTGATAGGGGTTACCAGGATATGAAAATTAACTTTTCTCCAACTTACAGAAATGTCAGGATTGATTATAAACTGGGTGTACAGGAGAGTCTTGCATGAGATGGGATTATCCCAGCCCCCTCCCCCCCAAAAAATACTGGATGATTGTGTAATCTGAATTTTGTTATCATTTCAGTTAAGGAAGTAACATTTCAATTTGTGACACATCATATATCCTTCATAACCTTCGACATATGCACACATACTATGTACTTTGTATTTCTTAAAAATGTTTTATTGAGTTTGAAATGCTTTAACAAAGAGATTTATAAAAATAATGAGATAAAAGATAATTAATATTATTAAACATTCATGCACTTTTATATCCTGCCTTCAACAAAATCTTTGAATGAATCTGAACATTGTTTTTTTATATGAGTTTCTAAGGAAGTCATATTTTAATGGGTGGCATTCCAATAGATAGCGATCTGTCCTACACAACTTTCCATATATACACACATACTGTGTACTTCGTCAAAGCATTTCATATTTTTCAAACTCAATAAAATGAAGTTTTTTTTTAATAAATACAAATGAGTTTATAAGACTAATACAAGATCAAAGATAATTAAGATTATTAAACAATCATTCATTGATACAAGAAAATTTTTTTAAATGAATCTGAACATTATTTTTTTTGTAACATATGATTTTTTTTAAAACATATTCTGCATCAATTTTTACAGGCAAGCAGAGTGATGCCCTAAAACAGCTAAGTTAAACAGGTGTGCTAGTCTGTTTCTGCAGGAAAGTTAATAGCCATTAAGAGCATATGTCTTGGTTTTGAATGCACTGCAGCTTTAATATAATTATCTTTGGGGATAAATATATAATTTAGATCAGAATATTTATAACAGATTGTAATGTGCTTTTGCAAATAACTTTAATATTTCCTAAAGCATCACAAACAATTTGTGAGGGTACAGTACCTTAATCCAACCATCTATGAATCAAACCACTAAGCAGGAACTTAAGTTTTGGTATAAGGATCATTAATATGCAGCAGTATTTCTAATTTCAGATTAAGAACGGAATGTCACATTATCAGACTCTTTCTTCCTTTTATTTCCATCAGTTGTCCTTTTCTGGGTATAAAGATAACCTTTTAGTTCTTTGATTAAAAGAGTTTTAATAAAATTAAGTTTTAATATATTCTGATTGTTCTTCCTGTAGTGTAGTTCATCTATCACAAGTTGTCATATATATTTTGCTTCTCTGTTCCCCATTAACCAAAGGTTCAGATTTTATTAATACCATCTATTGATTCTATGAAAAACACTCACTCGTGGCAACACTGTATACAGATTCTAAATTATTTTCTTCCTTCTGTTTAAAGTGCTGCAATAAAGTATTCTGTTCTCATCAGTCTGTTTTCATTTTACACAGAAAAACTTCCTCTACAACATAATGCTAAGCTGAGCTTCAAACAGAAACCACATCAGTCATTTCTGCTGTCACCAAATGTTTGATATATGACTTCACTTTGACCAAAACTATTTATCCATATTATAAGTCATTATAATATTAAAGACACATGCTGAAATTTCATTTCTTAATGTTGGCTTGCAGCTTTAACTTAAAAGACACATAGTGCCTGGGGTTTTGCAAAACATGTTCAGTGTATTTTGCACAAATTCCTTAATGATAGCTTCTGCATGAAATGAGCCAAATGCTTGTTATGTAATCAGTGCTCAGTACAAAAATCCTGCACAAAAGGTCAAATAAGGCTGAATTCTGCAAAGAACTTGACTGTATGCACAGTGAATGCTCCGTTTAAGCATCATCTTTCACAAATATATGTATATACTTTTCTTAGCTATTTCTGTATTTAATATTCTCTTGTCTTTGCATTTCAAGCATTTTTTTTTTTGTCCATGACCATAGCAGGATCTCCTTTATTCATTTTGAATAACTGTATTCTTGTTAATGGATAAACAAGATAAAGTATTGTTTTATTTTTAATACATGTTTAAAATCTTCAGAATTTACTGAAGGTCAAATTCTTATTCTGTACAATTCTCATAACTCTTCCAAACCCATATTACTTCTTAACTGATATGTGAAATGTACTTTTTAATGGCATACACTAAAAAAGGGTTAAGGAATGCATAAGGCTTTGCTTGAAGTGCTTGACTTTTTATAACTGCAGAATTACAACATGTCCATTATTATTCTCATTATAAGTTAGAGCAAGTTGCAACACCTCCAAAGAAGACCCAGCAATCTGAAATATTTCATCCAATATAAACATCTGTAACACAAATAAAAAAGTAAGAATTGAAATGTAATCCAGTAAGTTGTATAGTGAGTAATATACCTAAACAGTGCATTTCAGAAAAAAACTGAAATTACATTTTTAATTCATAGACAAAACATGCCATATACATGTATATTGTTTTAGCATTAATTTATTACAATAGCTGCTTTGATCATAGCCACAAATAGTGAAAATTACATAAGACCATTAATAATAATAATAATTTCTCTACTACTTTCATTTTATATGTCAAATTATATTTACATAAACATTACAATCAGCATTGTACTTATGCATTTCAAAACGTTATGACTGACTACTTCACATGCACTGTGTGTAATGCTTACTTTTACACACACACACACACACACACACACACACACACACACACACACATATATATATATATATATATATATATATAGGATTTATACTGAATCAGTGAATGCTTAAAAAAGTGAATGCTGATTCATCGACCATATGTAAAAAAATCGCTGGGCCAGTTTCGGGAGTTTGCCATTTCCTCCACTGTGGTGCGATCTCAGAGTTGGAATATTTAAGTAGGGGGGATGTAGGGGGGTACTGTTTTAAATTTTTGTGGAACAGCGATTTGCTTTCCCTGGGAAAAAAAATCACTGTTCTGAGTGTTTGGGATTGTAAGCTTTACACATATGGATTTACTTTAGAAGTTTGAAATACTGAAATATCGAAATTCAGTATTTCCTGATTTCCTGCTCGGAAAGTGGAATACTGAAAAGAGTGAAACTTCAGAAGCGCGAAATTCAAAACCTCTCATACCGGAGGTTTTAAATTAGTGCTTCTAGTGTTTTGCTGTGGTTATGAATTCAGGTAAGTGTTGATGTGCTAAGGGTTTTGGGTAGGGGCTGTGGTGTGTGTTAGTGTGTTTTGTTGCTGTGATGTGTGTGTGCGAGGAGAATGTAGGATGTGTGGTGGTGTTTTGTGTGTTTTTGCATGTAGTGCGATCTCGGAGTTAGAATATTTAAATGGAGGAGGGAAATGTGGGTTGCAGGGGGGCTTGCTCCCCTGCTTTCATATAGTACAGAGCTTGTATGTGGTGTGTGGGGAGGAAGGTGTGTGTTTGTGGACAGCAGAAGTGCTAATTCAGAATCTCTGGTGTGCAAGATTTTGAATTTCGCGCTTCTGAGTTTTCGTTCTTGTTAGCTTTCAACTTTATAGCCTTATAGATGAGAAAAATGCATTGTATAGACATAATTAAGAAGTGTGGGGATAGGCATTACTTTAATTTTGCAATAGTAGACAGTGTTCAATTTGATCCTGGGGGGGGGGACTGTAAAAGACTGTTGTCATATAAAGAATATCGGTGGCAAATTTTCTCAGACTCTTCCACTCCACCAGGACTGAATTATGTTATTTCTATTAAACCTTTGTTAGCCATAGCATGAATGCATATAACTGTATTTAAATTATATGAGGGTCTATTCAAAGTACTATTAGGTGCATGTATGACAGACAAGTCATATTTGTATATTTATCTTTATTACTGTTATTTAGTTTCATAGATATATATATATATATATATATATATATATATATATGAATAGCATATATATATATATATATATATGAGCAGATTTTAAATGAGTAGTGGTCAGCCGATGTGGTTTATGCAACCCGTTGGTTGCAAACTCTGTGTATCGGTGATTTGTGATTTTAGGGTATATTTATAATTACTAACAATAGCAGTAGCATTTTAGAATGGTTAGTTTAACATTTATATTTAATACGTGATAATTGGAGATATGATCGGTGGTTATTTTAATCATTTTACTCTTTTCAGTTCTTGCAAATATAGGCTAGACATATGATGATTCATTATAATGTAATATGTCTTTAAAAGTATTGTTTTTTTTTATTCAGCGCTTTTGGCACCAAAAATTTTATTTAAATGTAATAAGGTCCTTTTTTCAGAGTTCTGATGAAGCTTGCGGTTGAGCAAGTGAAAGCGCTTAACCATTGGATTTGTTTGTAGCACTTGTTCAATAAAATTATCTCTTTTTATGCAGCCCTTAGCTGAGATTATTTTACACTTCACTTTGATTGGAACTACTGAATTAAGGGAGTTTGCGTCTCAAGACACAGAGGAAGTAAGCATTCTTTACTTATTGTTGGTTCTGTAATTTCAAGAACGGTTATTTGGCATTGTGTTCCAAGTGTTTTCTCATGGAGTCTGATTGAGACGCTACCCCCAGCGCTTCCCCCAGTTTACAATGTGGAGAGATGGCTCAAGTTCAGGCAGAGCTAGAGGAACTGAGGGGTGAAGTGAGCAGACTTTCTCTTTTACTTAGTAAGTTTGGCAATTATGTTGCCGGCAACGGCAACTATAATAGTGATCCTAGTAATGTTCATTCAGCTACAGAATCTCCAGTAGCCCACAGGAACAGCGGTTCACAATCCAGGGCACCTCAAGCATGTAACAACAGTATGGACAACAATAGTGACATTCCGAACTTTACTTTACATTCCCCTGGAATCCCTAATGGACAGGGAACAGTTAGTGGTTGTGTAAAACTTAATGATTTACCAGCTACACACCACTCTATTGATCAGTGGAACAGCAGCAAATTGGGTATATTGGACTTTACTTTTTACTGGTCGTTTGGAGATTTAAATGAAGAAGCCAAGCGTGTGGGAACCAAACCTAAGAGAGTTATGTCTCAAAAGACTTATGGTCACCTTGACCAAGGTGCTTTTATTGGTAAAGGTTCTGGGACTGCATCTGATGCACATTTTACAGGTGATAAGATGTATGACAATTCACATCACCTTTTAAAAAACTTTTTGGACAGTAGTTGTTTACTTGGTAATAATGGCATAGATCATGAGAATGGTAGACCTTCGGTACCAAAAGGTACATTTAAGGACAATATTTTTGCTTTAGGTAAGAAATTAAACAACATCAATAATACTAAACTGGACAATGCATATTTGACTAAATGTTTGGAAAACAATATAGTCCCTATGGGACTTAGATTTTTTAAGCATCCTACGGGGATAGAAATAACTGATATTATCATAAAGCAATTTAATTTGTTTTTTGATCAATGTGGTTTTAAATATATGCAAATGTTAATTAAGTTTAATGATGAAAAGCTGGTTAAACTTATGCAAGAAGTGGAAGAGCTGAATGAGATTATTAGAAATGACTTATTATTTTTACAATGGGAAAAACTTTATGTTAAGCAGTTTCACATGGCTGACAATGCTATTAAAAAAGCACATATTTGGAAAAATAAAAAAATTTGTAGGGACATGGATCAATACAATAAGGGTAGAGTGTATTTTTGGGATAAATATACAGGTTACAACAGTTACTCTAAGAACACATCTCATGAGGTGCCTAGCAATGGTAATTCACAAGATGCATATTATAGGGATAATCAATCTTATTTTTATCAAGCAGACAACAGGGGAAGACACAGAGATTGGAAATGGGGGGGGAAATTGGAAAAGGCAAAAACATCAGGAGAACCAGGGACACCAACAGTATACAATGGACAAAAGATAAATAATGAGGGGGGGGCAGAGACACTGATGCCAGACAATGACATGGTCAATCACGTAAGTGAGAATATCAAGAATGAAGGTGTAGTTTACAGTTATAAAAATTTCAATATTTACAATTTTACAGAGTACCCACTTAACACTACTCACTTTGATCTATTTTCTAAAGGGATGAAATATATTCCTACATCTAAATTTAGACTTGTGGATTGTATCAGTGAGGTTAAAAGATATATTAGGAAGCTTAATTTAAGCATTGTCTACAAGGATTCTTTAGAACATACTAGAAATATTAATAAGGACACTATACTTAAAGGTTTGAAAAAGAAGAGCATCTTCATGCCCCCTATGCACCCCATCATCTCCATTTATGATAGGTCTGTTACACAACAAATATATAAGTTACAAAATCATATATGTGGAAAAAGGACCAATCATAATCTTTCTGTAGAAAAATATAGGGTCCTTCATGAATTGAGAAATAACAGAAATATCAGGGTTATGAAACCCGATAAAGGGGGTGGCATAGTCATATTTGACAGTACAGCATATTCCTCCAGATTGTATGACCTACTGCATATGTCAGGAAACTATGAGATTGTCTCTCGTAATGAAATAAACATTGCTTATAGGAGGATAGACATACACCTGGAGGAATTTTTGATTGACAATAGGATAACGATGGATATATACAACTACATCAAAGTTGAGTATCCTAAGTTAGCATCAATAGTCGTGATTCCCAAAGTCCATAAAGATATTGAGGACCCCCCATTTAGGCCAATCATCTCAAGTAGTAAATCAAAAACTTTTGCCTTGGGTTCTGTTATTGACGCTAACTAAAACACATTTATAACAAAATTCCCCATATGGTTAAAGATTCCTGGGAATTTTTTAAAAACTATCCTATTAACTTATGGAAGGAGGATTTGATATTTGTTAGTATAGACGTCATAGATTTATTTTCATGTATTCCCAAAACAGAAGGACTAGAAGCATTTGCTAATAGTATACACAAATACGCAGATATAGACTGGGATAAAGCATGTTTACTATTAGATATGATGTCACTGGTATTAGAACACAATTATATTCAATATGAGGGTGAATTCTTCAGGCAAACCAGAGGCGTAGCTATGGGAGCTGCATGTGCTCCCATATATGCCAGTCTGGTTATGCTTGATTGGGAGGAAATTAAAGTGTTCAGCAGTGAATTTATGAAATATATCAAATACTACTCTCGATACCTAGATGACATTTATATATTATGGGAAGGTAGTACAGCATTATTAGACCAATTTCTAGATCATCTAAGACAGAGTAGTAATTTTCTCAAATTCACTTTATCTAGTAACCATCATGGTGTTCCGTACCTTGACACAATTGTTTCTAAAGGAGAAATAGGATTTAAATCAAGAATTTATAGAAATTATTTATTGAAATAGCATATATATATATATATATATATATATATGAGCAGATTTTAAACGAGTAGTGGTCAGCCGATGTGGTTTAAGCAACCCACTGGTTGCAAACTCTGTGTTTCGGCGATTTGTGATTTTAGGGTATATTTATAATTACTAACAATAGAAGTAGTATTTTAGAATGGTTAGTTTAACATTTATATTTAATACATGATAATTGGAGATATGATTGGTGGTTATTTTAATCATTTTAGTCTTTTCAGTTCTTGCAAATATAGGCTAGACATATGATGATTCATTATAATGTAATATGTCTTTAGAAGTATTGTTTTTTTATTCAGCTCTTTTGGCACCAAAAAGTTTATTTAAATGTAATAAGGTCCTTTTTTCAGAGTTCTGATGAAGCTTGCTGTTGAGCAAGTGAAAGCGCTTAACCATTGGATTTGTTTGTAGCACTTGTTCAATAAAATCATCTGTTTTTATGCGGACCTTAGCTGAGATTATTTTACACTTCACTTTGGTTGGAACTGCTGAATTAAGGGAGTTTGCGTCTCAAGACACAGAGGAAGTAAGCGTTCTTTACTTATTGTTGGTTCTGTAGTTTCAGGAATGGTTATTTGGCATTGACTTTATAGCCTTGACATACTGAATTTCGATATTTCAGTATTTCGAGGATATAAAGTGAATATATATATATATATATATATATATATATATATATATATATATATATATATATATATATATATATATATATAAATGAGTGTATGTCTTATTGTTGTACAATCCTAACAGGTCTTTATGCAACCTTCTAAGCCTTGGTCATCCTCAGTGATGGCCTTTCAACAGGCATTGGAGGTTATAGGATTACACTGTATAAATATGCAAAATATAAAAGTAAGTTTCTACACATGGACCTTTCGCGCCCATGACATCTATGTCTCTCTCACACACAGACTCGAACAGCATGCCAGCAAAGGCTGGGTCTTTGGTTTCTAGTAGAGAATCCATTTCTGCTGGATTAATGATCCTTTAGTACCCACATCATAAAGAAAATCTGCATTCAGTCCTTCACAGCCTGGGCAGGTCTCCAAAAGATTGTCACAAAACGTATTTCACATAACTGTCACAAATAAATGTCTAAGATGAATATCATGCTGAACATATACATATATTTTATTATATCTATTTTTAAACATTTTAATGAAGACTAACATTTGAATTGCACGGTAATTAACAATATAACATAACATAATAAACAATAACAATGAAAGATGATTCTATTAATGCACAACACTAAAAATGAGAGATGATTCTAATAGTATACAATTGCAAAGTGAGAGTACTCAATTGGTACTACAGCAATAAAGATGTGTGATGATTCTAATAGTATACAACAATTACAATGTGTGATGATTCTATTAGTTCACAATAATAACAATGAGAAATTATTCTAATAGTATATGACAATTGCAATGTGAGATGATTCTACTAGTACAGAATAATTATACAAGATGATTCTAACAGTATACAACTGCAATGTGAGATGATTCTATTAATACATGATTATGATGTGAGAATATTCTAAAAGTACACAGTTACAATATGAAAAGATTCATGCAATACACAATAATGATGTGAGATAATTCTAACTGTATTGGATTACCATGTGAGATTATTCTACTAATACACAATAATAATGAATGTGAGATGATTCTAACTATACATATTTACACTATGAAATGATTCTATTAGTACACAATAATGATGTGAGATGATTCTAACAGTATAGAATTACAATGTGAGATGACGCTAACAGTAAACAAAATTTACAATGTCAGATGTTTCTACTAGTGTACAACATGAAATGATTCTAACAGTATACAATTATAATGTGAAATGATTCTATTAGTACACAATATTGATGTGAGATTATTCTAACAGCATACAATTACAATGTGAGAGGATTCTACTCATACACAAAACTAATAATGAAAACCAAATAAATGCCACACACTCTGCGGGTCCAAAAGCGAACAAAAAAGAATGTTTCAGCAAAACTGACGCTGTAAAACCCACCACGATGAAGGAATTCAATCAGGAAACAAAACTGTAGTCCATAAGGTAATTTTATTCACGATAAAAACAGGATGATAAGTGCTTTCGCGTACTGCTATCGTACGCTTCTTCAGTATGCAACAATTACAATGTGAGCTTATTTTATTAGTACACAATAATGATGTAAGATGATTCTAAGAGTATACAATTACAATGTAAGATGATTCTTGCAGTGCACAATAATCATGTGAGATGATTCTAACAGTACAGAATTACAATGTGAGATGATTCATACAGTATACAGCAATTATACAGTGAGATGAATCTACTAGTACACAACAGTTATGATTCTGATAGTACACAGTAATGATGTGAGATGATTCTAAGAGTATACAGCAATTACAATGTGAGATGATTCTATAAGTACACAACTAAAAAAAGTACACAAAATTATTCTAATATTAACAATAATGATGGGAGATGATTCTATTTGCACACAATAATGATGTCAGATGATTCTAATAATATACAATTATAGAGCCATGGTGGTGCAACGGTTAGCATTGCCGCCTCACAGCAAGAGGTTCTCTGGTTTGATCCTTGGCTGGGGTGCCTTCTGTGCGGAGTGACTCTGTCAGTATGCACTAATGATGTCAGATGATTCTAACAATATACAATTACAATGTGAGATTATTTTACTAGTACACAATAATGATGTGAGATTATTCCAAATGTATACAACAATTATAATATCAGATGATTCTATTATTACACAATAATGATGTGAGACTATTCTAACAGTATGCAATTATAATGTGAGCTGATTCTGCTAGTACACAATAATGATGTGAGATGATTCAAACTATTTACAACAATTACAATATGAAATGATTTTATTACTACACAATAATGATGTGAGATTATCCTAATAGTATAGAATTGCAGTGTGAGATGATTTTACTAGTACACAATAATAATGATGATGTGAAATGACTCATATACTACACAACAAATACTATACAACAACTACAACTACAAAGTGAGATGATTTTATTAGTACACACATGGTGTGAGATGATTCTAGCAGTATAAAACAATTACAGTGTGAAATGAGTCTGTTAATACACAATAATGATGTGAGATGATTATAAGTTTATAATTATTACAAGATGATTCTACTAGTATACAATAATGTGAGATGATTTTAATAGGGTGCAACAATTGCAATGTAGGATGATTCTATAACTACAACATAATGATGTGAAATGATTTTAAGAGTATACAACAATTACAATCCTACATGATTCTGTTAGAACACAAAAATTATGTGAGATGATTATAATAGTATATAACCATTGCAATGTGAGATTATTCTTCTAGTACAGAATAATGATGCCAGATGAATCTAATAGTATACAATTACAACATGAAATGCTTCTACTAGTACAAATAATAATGATATGAGATTATTTAAATACTATAGAAACAGTTGCAATATTAGATGATTCTATGTATACAACAGTGATGTGACATAATGCTAATAGTACACAACAATAACAATGTGAAATGATTAATTTAGTACACACCAATGTTCTGAGATGATTCTGACAGTATACAACAATAACAATGTGAGGTGATTCTATTACTGCCCAGTAATGATGTCAGATGATTTTAACATCATAACATCACAATCTGAGAAAAATCTCCTTCAACACAATGATAATGATTTGAGATGATTCTAATGGAAAATTAAAATTACAAAGTGAGAATATTCTATTAATACACAATAATTTTTTTGCTGTTCGTCTTTTGGCTTTTCCCGGTTAGGGGTCACCACAGAGGAACTCCGGTCTGCTAATGATTGGCAGTAGATATTTTACTGGTGCCGAGGTGCCAGCTTGACATCCAACCTTCAGCGAAGGCATGCCCATTCTACGCATATCTTTCGAACGCCACTCGACAACGGGGAATGGCGTTCGAAAGACATGCATAGAATGGGAGTGCCTTCGCTGAAGGTTGGATATTAATACACAATAAGGATGTGAGATAATTCTAACAGTTTAATAGCATTTACAAAGTTAAAGGATTCTAATAGCACACAATAATATTGATGTGAGATGATTTTATTAGTGCACAATACTGAAGTGAGATGATTCTAATATTATAGAAAAATAACAATACAAGATTATTCTATTAGTACAAAATAATGACATGAGATTATTCTAACAGTATAAAATTACAATGTGAGATGATTCTACTAGTACACAAAAATGTTATGAGTTGATTCTAATAGTGCACAATAATGTGAGATGATTCTATTAGTATACAAAAATAATGTTAGATTAGTAATAGTGTACACTCTAAATGTGAGATGATTCTACTAGAACACAATAATAATGATGTGAGATGAGTCTAATAGTAAACAAAAATTATAATGAGAGATGATTCTATTAGTACTCAATAATGATTTGAGATCATTCTAACAATACTGAATTACAACATGAGATGATTCTGAGAGTATACAACAATTACAGTGAAAGATTACTCTGTTACTACACAACAGTAACCATGTGTGCTGACTCAAATAGTACACAACACTTACAATGGGAGAATTCTCTACTAGTGCACAATAATGATATGGGATGATTCTAATGTTATACAAAAATTACAGTGTGAGATGATTCTATTAGCATATAACAATAACAATATCAGATGATTCTAATACTGTGCAAAAATTACAATGTGGGATGATTCTTCTAGTACACAATACTGATAAGAGATGATTTTAATGGTATACAATTACAATGTGAGATAATTCTACTAGTACAAAATAATGATGTGAGATGATCTTAACTGTATACAATAGCAATGTGAGGTGATTCTAAAAGTATACAACAATTGCATTGTGATATGACTGTAGTAGTAGTACACAACAATGATGTAAAATTATTCTAGTGGTATACAATAATAATGATGATGTCAGATGATTCTATTAGAGCAAAAAATGATGTGAGATGATTCTAATAGCAGACAATTACAATGAGAGATAGTTCCACTAGTGCAAAAACTGATGTGACATGAATCTAAACGTATACAGCAATCACAATGAGAGATGATTCTATTACTGCACAATAATGATGTGAGATGATTCTAACAGCATACAATTAAAATGTGAGATGATTCTGCTAGTACACCATAACAATTATATGTGACAATTCTAATAGTACACTATTACAATCTGAAATGATTCTACTTGCACACAATAATAACAATGTGAGGTGATTCCCGTGGCCTAATGGTTAAAGTGTTTGCCTTACAAACACAAGGTGCAGGGTTTGAGTCTCACAAGGGATAACTGGCTAGGCTTACAATGGCTTGCAAGAGCAGTTAGCCTAGTACTAACCTATGAACCTATGAACCTATGGTTCTATTAGATTCTAATTGCTATACAATAATTGCAGTGTGACATGACTCTATCAATATACAATAATGATGTGAGATAATTCTAATAGTATAAAATTACAATGATATGGGATTCTACTAGCACAAAACAATGAAATGAGATGATTCTAACTATATACAAAATTTACAATGTGACATAACTCTATTAGTAAACAACAATGATGTGAGATGATACTAACAGTATACAATTACATTGTGACATGATTCTATCAGGACTCAATAATGATGTCAGATAATTCTAACAGTGCAGAATTACAATGTGACATGATTCTACTAGTACATAATAAAATGTTGTGAGAAGATTCTAATACTATAAAACAACTGCAAAGTCAGATATCAGTATACATAAGGACAGGGCGATGATTCTAAGAGCATACAAAATGCACAGTTTTAGATTATTCTATTAGTGTACAATAATGAAGTGAGTTAATTATAATACTATATCACAATTACAATATGAGATGAGCTTACTAGTATACAACAATGATGTGAGATGATTCTAGTATACAGTAATGAGGTGAGATAATTTTAGCAGTATACAGCAATTGCAATGTTACATGATTCTATTAGTACACACAAGTGATATGAGATGATTCTAAGAGAATACAATTACAATGTGACATGCTTCTATTACTATGCAACAATAACAATGCCAGATGACATTAAAAATTATACAGCAGTTACAATGGAGGTGATTCTACTAGTACACAATCATGATTTGTGACAATTTTAAGAGCATACAATTCCAATTTGACACCATTCTATTTCTACACAATAATGGCATGAGCTGATTCTAATAATATATATAAATACAATGTGAGATGATTCTGCTAGTACAAATAATAATGATGTGAGATGTTTCTAATAGTATGCAATTGCAATGTAAGATGACTCTATTAGTAAACATCAATGATGCAAAATAATTCTAACAGTATGCAACAATTACAGAGTGAGATGATTCTAATAGGATACAATTACAAAGTGATATACTTCTGTTAATACAAATAATAATGATTTGAGATTATTATAATACTATACCACAATTACAACTTGAGATGACTCTATTAGTACACAACAATGATGTGAAATTATTCTAATATTGCACAACAATAATGACATGAGATGATTCTATTATACACAATAATCGTAAGAAATTATTCTAGTAGTATACAACAATTACAAACAGAGATGATTCTAGTAGTACACAATAATGATATGAGATAAACAAAAACAATTGCAATGTGAGATCACTGTTAGTACACAATAATAATGTTTGAGATGATTTTTAATAGTATACAATTGCAATATGAGATGATTCTACTAGTATATAATAATGATGGCAGATGATTCTAACAGTATACAACAATTACAATATGAGCTAATTCTTTTAGTGCACAATAATGATGTGAAATGATTCTAACAGTATAGAAATATAATGAAAGATGGTTCTACTAGCACGCAATAATAATGATGTGAAGTGATTCTAATACAATCAACAACTGCAAAGTGAGATGATTTTATTAGTATGCAATAATGTGAGATGATTCTAAAAGTATAAAATATTGCAATATGAGATAATTACAATTGTATATAACAACTGCAATATAAGATTATTCTAATAGCACAAAATAATGATGTCAGATGATTCTGAGAGTATATGATAAGTACCACGTGAGATGATTCTATTAGTACGCAATAATGATGAGAGGTAATTCTAACAGCATATACTTACAATGTGAGATGAGTCTACTAGTACACAATAATAATGATGTAGGATTATTCTAATGCTATATAACAATTACAATGTGAGATGATTCTATTACTCAATCATGTGAGATACTTCTGATAGCATAGAATTAAAATGTGAGATGATTCTAACAGTATTCAACACTTAGAATGTGAAACGTTTCTGTCAGTGCACAACAATAACATTGTGAGATGACTCTAATTGTATACAATTACAATGTATGCAGCAATAATGTGAGATGATCCTAACAGTATAGAATTACAAAGTGAAATTATTCAACTAGTACACAATAATAAAGATGTGAGATGATTCTAATACTATACAACAGCTATAAAGTGAGATGATTTTATTAGAACACATAAATGATCTGACATGATTCTAACAGTATAAACTATTACAATGTGTGATAATTCAATAATGATGTGAGACAATTATACTAGTATGTAACAATTACAATGTGAGATGATTATAATAGTACACAATAATAATAAGAGATGATTTTTAGGGTATGCAAGAATTACAATGTTACATGATTCTATTAGTATACAATAATGATGTGAGATTATTCTAAAATTATACAACAGTTACAAAATACTCATGTGACATGATTCTAAGAGTATACAATTTCAATATGAGATGATACTTTTAGTACACAACAACAGTTTCAGATGACTCTAATAGCATACAATTACAATATGAGGTGATTCTATTAGTACACATTAACAATTTTAGATGATTATAATAATATACAATTGCAAAGTGAGAGGCCTCTATTAATACACAAGAATAATGTGAAATGATTCTAATAGCACACAACAATAATGATGTGAGATGATTATAGCAGTACACAATAATGATGTGAAATGCTTCTAATAACATACAATTATAATGTGAAATTATTCTGCTGCTACATACTGATGCGAGATGATTCTAACAGTTTACAGCTATAACAATGTGAGATGATTATATAAGTACACAATATGATGTGAGATAACTCTAAGTACATACAAGTACAATGTGAAATGATTCTAGCAGTACTCAATAATAATGATATGAAATGATTCTAATGGTATCCAACAATAACAAAATGTGAGATGATTCTATTGATACACAATAATGATGTGAGATAATTCTAATAGAATAAATGATAATATAAGATAAGTCTAGAACATACAATAATACCAGTGTGAGATGATTCTATTAGTACACAATAATGAAGTGAGATGAATCTAATACTATAAAATAATTGCAATGTGAGATGCCCCTGAGTATAAAATAATTATGTGAAATGATTCTAATAGTATACAATTACAATGAGAGCTCATTGTACTAGTACATAATAATGATGTGAGATGATTCAAACAGTGTGCAATTATAATGTGATATGATTCTATTAGTACACAATAATGATGAGTGATTATTCTATCAGTATGCAATTATAGTGCGAGATGATTGTACTAGTATAAAATAATAATGGTGTGAGATGATTATAATAGTAAACAATTACAGTGTGAGATGATTCCACTCATACTCAATAATGATGTGAGATGATTCTAACAGTCTACAACAATTAGAAAGTGACATGATTTTCTGTTAGTTTACAACAAGGATGTGAGATGATCCTAATTGTGCATACTAGTACAATCATCTCACATCATTATTGTGTATTAATAGAATTATCTCACATCATTATTGTTGTGTAGTAATAAAGTAATTTTACATCATTGCTGTCTACTAATCTCTGTCTGTTGTTAAATCCCAAAAACACTAAACTGCTCCTCTTTACCCCATCAGTAGATCCACCCCATTTTCCTTCTACATAACATCCAACAACAGTACCTCTATCTCTCCAGATGACCATACTAAGCTTTTAGGAGTAATAGTGAACAATAATCTCAAACTTGATCTGCATAACAATAAAACTATAAAAAACATTAATAAGAAGCTTGGCTCATTCTATAGAAGTAAACCCTTTCTAACTCCATTAGCTAGGACTGTAATCGCCCTCTCACACTTACTCTCTACCCTTATATATCCCCCCCATACTCTCCAGTTTGAGCAAAACTGAGCTTAGTGAGCTCTCTCACTGTTACAACCACATTGCCAGATTTGCCATAGGCTCAACATATAGGACACATCACTGTCAAAACCTCAGTCTTCTTGGGTGGCTAAAACTGCCTAGCCTACTTCTGTTCAATTAGCTTATAGCAGCACACAAAATTCTGCACCATCCTGAAAATACTCTGGCACTCAGAAATATCATAAATCCATACAGTAATTCAAGGCAACTATGATCATCCAGTAAACTGTTGGTCCAAACCCAAAAAGCCATTAACTCAGCCGGTGACTCCCTGTTTGCCAACATTGTTGGTAAAACTTGGAAATCACTTTCATCTAACCTTACCATCAAACCTCCTTTAAGTCTCTTCAAAAAAGGCCTCAAAACAGTATTTTAAAGAGCACTGGCTTTGTCCTTGTACTAACCCTGATTAATCACTACTTATTCAATGCCTTATTTAAATTAATATTGTATGCATCTCTTGCTCATAATAGCTTGCTGCAACCTGTTGTTTTTGTATACTATTACACACTGTGAATAATATAAGTACCTACTAGAAGGCTTTTTACATGTGTTTGACTCATATCTTTAATGTTATATCTGTGTTATCTGGAGCTTTTCTCCCCAGGCCTCCACTGAAAATGGACATATATCTAGTCAGACTATCCCGGTCAACAAATCTGAAATAAAATAAATAAATACTAATAGGGTCATCTCACATTGTAATTGTTGTATACTATTAGAATCATCTCACATCCTTATTGTAAGGCTATAACATAGTAAGACTCGACCGTCCCAAAAGAAAAGGTGGTGGTGTTGCAATTCTTTTTAAAAATCATCTGAATATCACTACCCTTCCAGCCTTACCAACTCAAGATAGCAAGATAGAAGCCATCATGATCAAACTCCAATTAAATTCCAAAAAATCCCTATATATCATCTGTATGTACCTGCCTCCTGGTAACAATATACCAATCCTTGAAGATTATCTTAGTTGCATATCGGCTACTTACCCACAGGAAACCATCATACTAGGCGACCTGAACATAGACTGGAATAGTATTAACACAGAAAATCCTTCATCTCATATCAACCTTCACGGTTTCACCCAAACCATTACCTTGACTACTAGGCTCAATAAACATACTAATAGAGAAAACATTTTAGACTGGATACTTATAAACAGAGTAAAAAATGATTACAAAGTAGGAACCTTGCCAGACGATGTTAGTGATCACTCTTTAACTTTTACAACAAGAGAAAAAAATGATTGTCCAAACCCCCACATTACTAGAAAAATACGCACCGTCAAACATTTTAATCTTGACCTATTTCAAGCTGAACTAAGTGCATGTAACTGGAACCCCTTAAAAACACTCCCTCTTGAAAATGCAGTACTACATTTTAACAAAATGTTTTTATCCATTCTTGACGTACATGCTCCTGAATGTATTATTAGAATGAAATCCAATACAGCCCCTTGGCTCGCCCATGAAACCAAAAAGCTCATTCTCACTAGGAATAAAGTCTGGGCTAGATGGAGATACCACAGAATTAACACTGATCTTCTACACTTCCGACAGCTTAGAAATCTAACTAAAAAGGCAGTGATAGCTGACAAAAAGAAATTCTATATCGAACTACAACAAACTCATCTTAATAATTCTAAACTATTCTGGTCCTCAATCAATAAACTCCTCTCCCCAGGAACTTCCAAAACACCTTCCCCACTAAATGCAGACCCTGATACCCCACAACAGACTGCAGATGCTTTTAACTCTTTCTTCACAGAAACTATTCAAGCTCTAGCTAAACAACTCAATGCCAACAACTTCTGTCCACTAAGTAACCTAACAAACTTCTCCTTTAACTTTTCACTACAACCTATCTCTACATTGTACATTTACAGACTTCTTCTCAAACTAAAACCGTGTACCCCCTCTGCTGATAAGCTCCCTTCTCTTTTTCTCCAAAAGGCTGCCAAGGTTATTGCATATCCTATATCTATTCTCATAAATAGGACAATCAAAGAAGGAATCATCCCTGAAATTTGGAAGGTCTCTCATATTATCCCACTTCACAAAGGTGGAAACTCAACTGACTACTCTAACTATAGACCCATTGCTCTCCTCTCACCTTTGGCTAAGATTATGGAAAAATGTATCCACCTTCAACTTGTACAATATCTCTCTAATCATAACATAATAGCAAACTGTCAACATGGCTTTAGACCACATCACAGTACCACCACTGCCCTGCTTTCTTTTGTAGATACCATTAATCAGAACCGAAACAACAACTTACTCTCTTCTGCCCTCTTCATTGACCTCTCCAAAGCATTTTATATGGTAAACCACCCCTTATTACTTAATACTCTTGAATCCCTCTCGTTTGATATCCCAGCCATTAAATGGTTTAAATCTTACCTCACAAACAGACAACAAGCTGTTCTCTGGGATAACCACACCTCTTCTCTTTTGCCTGTTTCCATTGGCGTTCCTCAAGGCTCTATCCTTGGCCCACTTCTCTTCTCCCTTTTCATTAATGATCTTCAAACAATAATCCCTCAAGCAACCTGCATTCAATACACTGATGACTCTACGCTCATCTGCTCAGCACCTTCTACCCCTGAACTTATCTCTCTCACCCAAAAAGTGTTCAATACAGTAGAAACATGGTTCACTAGTCGTTTCCTCTTACTAAATGCTAAAAAAAACAAACTTCTTCTTTTTACCCCCACATCCAGAACCTCCCTCTTACATTTCTCCATCTCTTCCAACAGCGCCACTGTTATCTCACCCGACACGTCAACTAAATTGTTAGGTATTACGATTGACAATAATCTCTCATTCGACCTACACATTAACAACTCAATAAAACTAGTTAACAGAAAGATAGGATCCTTATATTGGATTAGACCATTTCTTACACCATCTACTAGAACAAGGATTGCTCACTCTCATCTTATTTCTACTCTTCTATATGCTGCGCCTATCTTCACCAACCTAAAAAAAAACAGCCTTAACAAACTGGCAACCTGCTATAATAACATTGCCCGCTTTGCTACTGGTAACCCCTATAAAACTCATCACTGTCTTAACTTAAAACTTCTAGGCTGGCCAGAGTTTCAGAACTATTTTATAATCCATCAACTCTGTATTGCCCATAAAATACTATACCAACCTAATAATACCCCCATACTCTCACAAATCATAATCCCCTATAAAAATCTCAACTCTCTCCACTCTTCCAGTAAACTCCTGACAAGTTCAATAAAATCAAATAATAATGCTGGTGACTCTCTATTTACCAATGCTGTAGGGACAAAATGGAATTTGCTACCTACTAACATAACAAAGATTACTTCATTGCCTCTTTTCAAACAAAATATTAAACTGCATTTCCAAAATCACTGGCTTTGTTCCTGTAGTAAACCTGATTAGTTTTTCACCATTACTACCTAAATAAAACCATCTCTCTTACTCCTTTTTACTCTTTACACTATTTGTCTTTCTATTCTCCTCCCACTACTTCTCTACCTGTTATCTGCATTACTTGCTCTTTTTTTTCTGCACTTTTAATCCCTATCTTTTTCCCCTACTCTCTTCTCACTCTACTTTCCTTACCTCCATTCCTTTGTTTATTTTATCTAATAAGTATTTTCAACTTGTAAATTGTGATTTAGACTGTATTGTGTGTTATAGTAATTAACTCTTGTAGTAGTATTTTACATTGAAGAGTTTACTAGTTTTTGTTTTTTTGCAAACTCTATTACTAACTCCATTATTATTATTATTATTATTATATTTTGTATGATAGTTTTTCTGTATGTATCTTACTCTGTGGAGCTTTTCTCCCCGGGCCACTACTGAAAATGGAAAATTTTCCAGATAGACTAGCCCGGTCAACAAATGTAAAATAAAATAAAATAAAATAAAATTATTATTTGTAGTAGAAGAATCATATCACATTGTAATTCTATACTCTTAGAATCATCTCACTTCATTAATCTACACCAGTAGAATAATCTCACATTGTAATTTTTATATACTATCATAATCATCTCACATCATTATTGTGTACTAAAAGAATCATCTCACATTGTAATTATTGCACAGTGTTACAATCATCTCACATTATTATTGTGTACTAGCAGAATCATTTCAAATTGTAAGGGTTCTACACTATTGTAATCACCTCACATCATTCTGTACTAATAAAATCATTTCACTTTGTAGTTGTATAGTGTTACAATCATCTCACATCATTATGTAC